>NW_019154148.1:3456475-3576664 GCF_002288905.1 Enhydra lutris kenyoni | reverse complement strand
CAAAATCTCTGGAACTATCTAAAAGGAAGAGACAGAATATAACCACACATTCAAGATGGACACCGCTGTCAAAATCTCTGGAACTATCTAAAAGGAAGAGACAGAATATAACCACACATTCAAGATGGACGCCGCTGTCAAGAGGCCATTTTCACGGATTTACAGGAACTTATTATCTATGATGTAAGATTCAAAGAGGAAGACTGTTAGTCATGGCAATACTATGCTATTCCTATACCCCTATAGGAGTATAGGAGAAGAATGTGCTAGAATGTAGACTGACATCACATTATTTAACAATGTGGAAAAGCAACATCAGAAATACACTGAATTTGGGAGTCCTAGCCAACCAGAGGTTAAATGATCATGACACAGGCGACTTAATTTTAGCTGAAATAAGTAATTTTTGCCACGGACACATGAGGAAGAAAACAGGATGCTTTTATGGTAGGATGCTAAACAGATCCAAGCACCTGAGTTAATACAGACCAACTGAGGAGTGCTATGGCTTTGACAAGGAAGACTCACTAGGGACTGTTACTGAATGAACTCCAGTGATGAACTGAGAAAGGGGATCATGAGAGTCTAGGAAGCAGAAGCCAAAAAAGGTGCCCTGGGCCAAAGAAAAGACCAGGACAATGGGACACCAGAGTTGAGAAACCGGGTAATCCAAGTGAGGTAGGAACAAGAGTTTCAAACTTCTCTTTTACCTGGGAATCATCTACAGCAAATGTTAAAAATACGTAAGCCAGGACTGTACCTCTGATCCTCTAAATGTGAACCTCTGGAATGATACGGGTTCTAGTTGTTGGTGGTTTTTTTGGTTTGTTTGTTTTTTTTTAAACCACTAGGTAACTCTGATGTATAGAAAACTGAGGTTTAGAACATCGAGAACTCTCAGGTATGTTGACTGAATTTCAAAGTTGTTCTCTGAAGAAGCAAGCATTTCTTTACATGAATATTTCTGCAACCATCTAGATGATAAAATGGAGCTCCAAGAGTTGCTGAGAGTATTGTGGGTTAGTACACTGTGGGAACCCTGCTCCAAATGTAAAAGGAATGTGGGACTTGAAATGATTAACTGTCTCAGCTGGGCTTGCATTACTATGTCCTATGCTGCTTCCAAGGCTTGAGAATAAACTGAATTGGACTTGAAGGTCAGAGAATTATTGTGAATATTTGTTCTGCGGTACCTGGTTTGTGCGTGACATGAGGCAAGTCGCTTAACCATTTCAGCATTATTTTGTTTCCTCTTCTATGAATGGGATAAGAATTCCCCCTTCTCCATTAGGTAAGAGGAATCACTTTGAAAAATGTGCTCTCGGGGAAGATTACATGGATCAAAAGTTTAAACCCTAAGATGCAGCCATGCAAAAATCTAAAATATTAATGGATTCTATATAACTGAACTCACCTTTGCTTGGAAGAGGTGAACCTTCCAAGAAAAAAACAAAAAAAAAACAAAAAACAAAAAAAAACTTCTTTCTCGCATTTTAGTGCATTCAGTCTGATCTGATCTATTTTTTATTCACAGGTATATATTAATATCTCAGGTGGTGTGTGGTTTAAAACATAGTCACTTTCAGGAAAATTCTCAACCATCATGGTTTGTTTCCTTCTTTCTTCCACCTTTTTTCAGGGGTGTCTTGAATGAGAGAAGCTTCTGGAACAGTGGGCAGTTGGTCAGGTGCTCCTATCCCCTGAGTTATCCTTCATACCATTGTTGTCTCTGCCGGAGTTTGGCAGATTCCTGGATCTGCTGGTGTGGACAGATGTTTGTATCTGTGACTGGTCCTACCTTGACATCTGAGGCATTACACCAACATGGGGCCCCTCTTGTCATGCAGATGCCAGGCTCTGTGACCTTCAATATCCTACTGTGCTCATGCTCTGTTAGGGACAGACAGTTGCACACTGAATATGGAGCATTTCAGGATGACATCTCCCAGAAACAGACCTCGAGCCAGGGATTTGAGTGTATGTGAATTTTTAAGGAAGAAGTCCCAGAAGAAACTGATCAAGAAGTGGAAGGAACAGGTATGGAAGGGGAAAAAGCAAGCAAGGATTCAGGGTCAGGTAAATTTCTAGCATCAGCAGCACAAATTATACCTCATATTTTCTTTGATCTTGCACAAAGGGAGCTGACACTTTTCACTTCTGCACCAATTACTCGTTGGGTGTAAAGCTGGGGGTGGGGAGGGGACAATTGGTCATAAGCTCCCAAGCGCTTCCAACATGGTTGTCCCTGCCTCCCAAGGGCATTCTTCTGTAAAAGGCCATAGACGCAGCTTCAGCAGAATAGCACAGGCTGAGGGATGGATGGACAGAGCTAATGGAACCTGAGGGTATTTGGGCAGGGAACCAGGAGTGTATATTACATTAAAACTCATGCTCCTTTTCAATACTTTGAAATCTTTTTCAAAAAAACTGGTGGGCCCCAGTTTCTGCAGAACATTTCTAAGATGACTTGGAGTGACAAGCTTTATTCCCCACCACTAGACTTGGTTCCAAGGCCCACACTGACAACTGTCATCTTCCCACTATACCTCTTTCAAACTTAGCTTTCCCTAGCACATCTGCTCTTCTGGTAGATAGCCTGGTGGGCTGAACCAGACCATCATTTGAGGAGTCTGAGCTCTGGTCACCTGTCCTTCAGGTTGCTGTCATGGTTCACGCACCATTAAAATTTGTCATGGGAGTCACGGCCACGTGTGACCAAGTGAGCAGATACTAGGCAGCACTCCCACAACTGACAAGCATATACTCCAGAAAAAATAGGAAGAAACAACATACAAAAGTGGCTACCTGAAGGCATTACAGCAAACCTGAAAGACTGAAGATTTTGGAGAACAGTCAGCATTTGGGTAAAGGGATTAGTAGTGTATATGGAAAAATTTTTCTCTTTTTCATAGCTCTTAGCCTAAGGGCAGCCCTCTTTCTGCAGCACGCAGAGCATATGAAACTGTCCTAGAACATTCTGCATTTTCAGTGGCATGAAGAACTGGATGACCAAGTTTGAGGCAACTGTAACAGCTGGTCATGGAGAGGAGAACACAGAAAGAAGGGAGCCAAAAAGAGAAAATCCCACATTTTCTGCAAATGTTGTATATAAACTCTAACACTCTCTGAAAAACTCCTGAGCCATGTATGTTTGGGGAAGCATCATCTAATCTGCCATGTTGAAGACAAAAACAAAACAAAACAAAAACCCCAAACCCTGAACTAATATTTGAACTATTACCCAGCTGCCAGAGTTTCCGGTTCTAGTTCAGTCAAGTTAATTGCCTGATAGAACAAACAGTAAAGATCAACATTTTGGGGCACTATATAACAGAATTCAGAGTGTCCACAGCACAGTATTTAAAATGTCCATGATACAATCCAGAAATAACTTGGCATATGAAGAAACAAGAAAATGGGACCTGTTATCAAGACCTAGGACAATCTAATGGAGACTGTCCCTGAGACAAAACAAATTTTGGAACTAGCAGGCAAAGGTTTTACAGTAGCTCTTAGAATAATGATAGGAAAATATGCTCATGATGAATTAAAAAATAGGAAAATTCAGCAGAAAGTTCGAAACAATAATAAAAAGCCAAATGGAAACACTAAAAATAAAATGTATAACATCTGAAATAAAGCTGGTCATTGAAACATTAAATGATGCTGAGAACCAAACCCTAGCTCTACCATGTAACAGTAACTCTAAATCTTTATAATGATCAGCATCAATTTTCCCTGTCAAGATGGTAACCCCTTCCTTTGTCTACTGGTCTTCTGGTGTGAGGAGTCCAAGAGACCCAGGGGCAATCAAAACTTCACATTTAGTAGGGCTCTTCTGTATGCCTTGCTGGATTCATTTCTCGCTGGGAACTAGGAACTTTAGATACACAGAGCTTGAAGAGACAGAGATGGGAAGCATAGATTGTCCATGTACGTCGGTGGTTGCAGTAGTCAGCCAAGGAACTTACTTTCCACCCTTTGATCAGGGACCCATCAAATATACTGCAGGGAGACTCAACACCATATAATGGCTACAACTTTAAGCTTTGTGTTGTGTCTTGAAGAATAATCCCCTTCCTTTTCTAGAAGATCATCTTTTAGATGACTTCTCCGAGGTTATTCCAATGCTCCGTTAGGCCAGCAGTTTCTAAATTGTGAGGTATGTGTTAAAACCAATGGATGTTCTGGTCATATGCCTTCTGTTGTACATCCTTCAAAATAAAGGGGGTCCAGGGCAGTTTTTTCATGACCTGTGTTAGCAAATGTTTGGTGAGCCCTCATATATGATACATTCCAACACACTACTGTCAAGGGAGGCAATCTCTTCCCTTTTCTCATCTTGATAAAGAAAAGTTGCTTCACTTTCTAGAATGAATAGGGTCCAGTAAAATCAACTTGCCATGAAGTGGTATGTTTGTCCCTTCAAGAGAGGGTAGTTTATCACATATTCTGCCTGGGTCTCTTCTGTTGACATATTGGACAAAATGATTTCATATCAAACACTACATTATCATTGATGAGAGAGGCCTATGAAGAGCTTCTCTCTCTGACACCATGGCTATTCTGTTTGTGAATCCATCATGTAAGCTCTGGGTAGTCAAGGACAAATGTCAACTGATAGTAATTTATTGAGGCATCCTGGTCACTTGACTATGTAGTACCC
The DNA here is from genome assembly GCF_002288905.1 of Enhydra lutris kenyoni. Taxonomy (NCBI): domain Eukaryota; kingdom Metazoa; phylum Chordata; class Mammalia; order Carnivora; family Mustelidae; genus Enhydra; species Enhydra lutris. The sequence goes on along the minus strand of NW_019154148.1, from coordinate 3,571,998 downwards.
CTTCTGGACTGGATGCTTTATGGTGGGCATTGAAGTGTGACACAGACATCCTTTTCTGCTATGATCACTCTTATGCCACAGATCAAAGGAGCAGTGTTGGGGTTTTATCAGAGTCTTAGTGTGCCCATTCCACCAGAGTAATGACCATTGGATGAGTCTGTGGGTCCATGGGATGCTCTACCTGTTGAACACAATCCCTGGCTGTCTTTGTCAGTAGATATCCACATGTCTATAGTGTACTAGTGTGATGAGGATAGTCATTTCCATCGCTGGTAACAGGATCGGTTGAGACTCAGCCTCTCCCAGAATATCTACATATTTTTCTTCCTTGAATATGCAGGTACTGAGATGAAGGATTGCCGGTCCCACTGGGAAAGGACATAGAGAATCACTCTCGTTAAAACATGTTGTGGCAATGCATCTTTCTTTTTCAGGGACTTAATGTGTTTTCATCTTTGGATTCTAGATGTGAAAATTGACTCAGGTGTGGAAACTGAGCAAGCAACCATAACTTTTAGTCAAGGTGATAGATAACAATGTTCTTGATCTATATCCACATAGAAACACAGTCTCTCTTATTTCTCTCTCTCCTTAGTTACCCATCTCTATTGGTCCTACACACACCATATTTTTTAGCCATTGACCTAAATCCCTTGAGAGCTCTGGCCCTTGGTTACCACTTCTATCTTACTACCCCTTACGGTGATTAGATGTACTTTGCCTCTGATGGTTAATGTCTGCCACTGGAATCTTTCATACTGATGGTTCCTTGGAAGACCAATATCCAAAGAGCACCTTAAATCCAAACCTTTAGAAGACAGTCATTATAAGCTTTTCAACTATATGGATGGCCCCTACCAATTGATTTTTTTATTGTTTTTTTTTGTTTGTTTGTTTTGTTTTTTAAAGATTTTATTTATTTATTTGACAGACAGAGATCACAAGTAGGCAGAGAGGCAGGCAGAGAAAGAGGGAGGAAGCAGGCTCCCTGCCGAGCAGAGAGCCCAATGCGGGGCTCGATCCCAGGACCCTGAGACCATGACCTGAGCCGAAGGCAGAGGCTTTAACCCACTGAGCCACCCAGGCACCCCTGATTTTTTTATTGTTTTAAATGGAGTTTCCCAAAGGCCTCCCTGGAAATAGTCAACTAGTACTTTTTTGTTTCATTTTTTGCATTACATGTATACTAATATGCCCCCTTCTCCGGGCCTTTTGTTCCCTTTCATACCATGTCAGGTCATTGCTAGCATTTTCATTTCATTTAATGGGGCTTTTTAAAAAAAGGTTAGATGATTGTTTTTAGAACAATTTAAGTTCAAAACAAAATTAAGGAGAAGGCAGGGAAATTTCCCATATACCCTTTACCCTCACATACATATAACCTCCCCATTCCCAACATCCCCCACCAGAGTGGTCCATTACAATTGATAAAGCTATGTTGACATGTCACAATCACCCAGAGCCCAAGGTTTATGACATCACAGTCCACTCTTTTTGTTGTATGTTCAACAGACTTGAACACACATAACGATATATGTCCACCATTATGATACCATATAGAATATTTTTACTGCCCTAAAAATCCTCTGGGCTCTGCTTATTCATCCCATCCCACATCCCTGGAAACCACTGATCTTTGAACTGTCTCTATAGTTTTGCTTTTTTCAGAATGTCATGGAGTTGGAATAATAGGATATGTAGCCTTTTCGTGTGGCTTCTTTAATGTAGTGGTATACATTCAAGGTTTCTACATGACTTTTAATGGTTTGATACTTCATTTTTTAAAATTCAGTGCTAAATAATGTTTAATGGTCTGGAAACACCAGAGTTTAAGTATCCATTCACCTACCAAAGGACATCTTGGTTGTCTTTGAGTTTTGGCATTTATGAATAAAGCTTCAATGTACATCTATGTAGACTTAACTTTAAACTTTTTTTTTTAAAAGATTTTATTTATTTATTTGACAGACAGAGATCACAAGTAGGCAGAGAGGCAGGCAGAGAGAGAGAGAGGAGGAAGCAGGGTCCCCGCGGAGCAGAGAGCCCGATGCGGGGCTCGATCCCAGGACCCTGAGATCACGACCCAAGGCGAAGGCAGAGGCCTAACCCACTGAGCCACCCAGGCACCCCAACTTTAAACTTTTTTGAGTAAATTCCAAACTGTGTGATTACTAGATCATGTACTAAGCATATGTTTAGTTTTGTAAGAAACTGTCAAACTGTCTTTCAAAGTGACTGTACTATCTTGTATTATCTTTAGCAGTGAATGAGAGTTACTGTTGCTCTACCTGCCTGCTAACACTTAATGTTTCCGTGATCCTAATTTCAACCATTCCAATAGCTGTTTAACGGTATCTCATCATACTTTTTTTTTTTTTTTTTTTTTGGTGACATGTGATGGGCCTCTTTTCAAACCTTTAATTGTCATTTGTGTATGTTGTCTGGTAAGGTAACTGTTAAGATCTTTGGCCCATTTTTAAATCTGGTTGTTTATTTTCTCATTGTTGAATTTTAGAGATTCTTTGTATATTTTGGACAGCAGTCCTTCATCAGTTGGGTGTTAGGTGAACATTTTCTCTTAGTCTGTGGATTTTTATTCTCTTGACATTGTGTTTCACAAAGTAAGTTTTTAATTTCACTGAAGCCCTGCTTATCAATTGTTTCTTTCACAGATTATGCCTTTGCTGTTAAATCTAAAAAGTTATCCTGATAACCAAGGTCATGTAGGTTTTCTCTTATTATTTTCCAGGAATTCTATAGTTTTGCATTTTACGTTTAGGTCTTTGATCCATTTTTGAGTCATTTTATGTGACATGTGTAAGGCTATGTGTTGATGCCTTTTTTTTTTTTTTTTTGCATGTGAATGTCCAGTTCTTTTCACACCGTTTGTTGAAAAGACCTCTTTGCTCCATTGTATTGCTTTTACTTCTTTGTCAAAGATCAGTTGACTAAATTTATATGACTGTTTGTAGGCTGTTTTGTTGCGTTGTGATTTATTTTTCTGTTCTTTTGCTAGTATCACACTGTCTTGATTACTGTAGCTTTACAGTAAGTCTTGAAGTCAGAAAATGTCAGTTTTCCAACTTTGTTCCTATGTATTGTGTTGGCTGTGGTGAGTCTTTGGTCTTTCCATATTAACTTCAGAATTAGTTTGTTGATGCCCCCAAAATAGCTTGCTGGGGTTTTGATTGGGATTGCACTGAATCCGTAGATCAAGTTGGGAAGGACTGACACCGTGATAATACTGAGTTTTTCCTGTCCATGCTCATAGAAATCTATTTAATTAGACCTTTGATTCTGATCATCAGATTTTTGCAGTTTTCCTCATACAGATCATGTACATATTTTGTAAGATTCATATCTAAGTATTTAATTTGGGCATGTAAATGCCATTGTATTTTTAGTTTAAAATTCCACTTGATTATAGTTGGCATATAGCTAAGTGTTTGACTTTTGTATGTTAACCTGTATTCTGCAATCTTGCTATGATTCCTTAATAGTTCTAGGAGAGTTTTACATCAGTTCTTTCAGATTTTCTACACAGCTGATCATGCTGTCTACAAAGAAAAATAGTTTTATTTCTCCCTTTTTAGTTAGTGTGCCTTTTCTTTTTTTATTGCATTAGCTGGAAGCCCATTGTTCTTTCTACAAACCTGTAAAAGCAATTCAAACTGCCTATTAGATTCTGCTTGAGGTTTTCTATGAAGTTAAATCCAGAGTCAGAGGAAGCTGTCCCTGTATGAGCAAACTTTGTCTTTTCCAGCTGTCTTTTCTAACTATCCTCTTTCCCCAACTATGACCCTCAAGATGCACTCCAAGGCCTACTTTTGCACTTTTTACTGATACACATTATGTCCCAAATGTCATTCAGTGTGTATTCCCTTTCCTTCTTTAACAGGATAACTTTCCCCATTGGGTTATCCTTGTTCTTACTTCTTGGTTTGCTGTCCAGGGTGGGAGATGGGAGCAGATCTTGAGAATAACATTTTTCTGTGTGATTTTTGTCTTGATTGAGGCATCTGCAAAGTCTTTAAGCTTGGGGGCCATTGGTTCTGATCTCTAATGGGTCTAGAAGTTGCTAATGAATCTGTGGGTCTCCAGCTGCCACTGTTTCCCTACCAGGCACCTGACTTGTGAGAGTAGGAGACTTGCCAGCATATACATTCATTCTTCTCTGAAGTTCTGCTTCTTTACTATTAAGTCTTGGGGCTGGTCATCAGTTTGGTTTCTTCTCTTGCTGTAGTTGATAAGGATTTCTTTATTTTATTTTTTTCAAACTATTTTTATTAACATATAATGTGTTATTTGCCCCAGGGGTACAGGTCTGTGAATCGTCAGGCTTATACACTTCATAGCACTCACCATAACACATACCCTCTTCAATGTCCATAACCCAACCACCCTCTCTATACCCCCCTCTCCCCAGCAACCCTCAGTTTGTTTTGTGATATTAAGAGTCTCTTATGCTTTGTCTCCCTCCTGATCCCATCTTGTTTTATTTTTTCCTTCCCTACCCCCCAACCCCCCAACTCTGCTTCTCAACTTCGTCATATCAGGGAGATCGTATGATAATTGTCTTTCTCTGGCTGAGATATTTCGCTCAGCATAATATCCTTTAGTTCCATCCACATCATTGCAAATGGCAAGATTTCATTTTTTGATGGGTGCATAATACTCTGCTGTGTGTGTGTGTGTGTGTGTGTGTGTGTATCCACACACACACACACATACACACACACACCACATCTTCTTTATCCGTTCATCTTGGTTCTTTCCATAGTTTGGCTATTGTGGACATTGCTGCTATAAACGTTTTGGTGCATGTGCCATGATAAGGGTTTCTTTAAATACTGCCTTGGAGACTCTCTGCCTTTCACAATTTCCTTTAGGTGGCTGACTGGCTAACTTGAACCTGTCATTTGTTCTTCTCGGTGCATCAACACCACTTAGCAACAACCACCTAATTTTATAGTACTTACAAAGTACTACTTCCCTTATACAGCTCAGATGACAAAGATATTGCAAAAGCCATTGTATCTCTTTGTATCTCTTTCTACCTGTAGTATCTCATTGCTCATCTCATCCACAGGTATCTCTACAATAAGAACATAATGGCAGCATGCCTGGCCTTGATGATTTTTCCACACGCTACCATGATAAGAGCCTTATTGATAGAGGTCCTATATGCGACCTGTGTCTAGAATCCCATTCACAGAGTCTAATTTCTAAAACCGTTTCATGCACTGACTGTTTTAGATGAGGTTTCTGAGGAGCAGACCCTGAATCAAGGATTGAAATGCAAGTGATAAATTGAAAAATTGTTCCTTGAAGAGAACAATGAGGATGTGGGAATATTGGAATATGGAAAAAAAAAGCAGGTAAGACAGATAGGAAATTTCAGTGACATTCTAGGCTCAGCCTGATCCTATGAGACATTCACATTTGACCTTGTAGCTTGTTTCATCTTTGGGGAAGAGAACTGGACTTGTGTACTTCTCCACTGGCTCTCATCGTTGGTTCCTAGCCATCCTTAAGGATTTGTAAACCTCCAGGCCATTGGGGCTGCCCACTGGGACAGCCAGCTGGAGGAAAATGGGCACTGAGAAGAACAAAGCACACACCATCCGGGGCATAGGTACAGTGCAAAAGAATTCAGAGAAAGTCTCACTAGGACACAAAGAATACCCCCTGCAGATCCTCTGCGTGGCTTACAGTACCCCCAGGAAAACGAGGTTCCAGCACACTGTGTTTTTAAATTCCCCCAAGGCAATATGAATGTTTCCAGGATTTCATTACCCTTGATGCTCAACCCTGAGGTTTGGAAAGAGGTGACAGTCAGACAACGTCACTCAGATCCAACCCTTTCTGCTTCTCTTAGTCTTTTTCAGTTATCCCAGAACCAGAAAGGCATTTCCGTTTCTTTTCAAGGAACTGTCTTTGTGGAATATCTTTCTTCTTTCTTGCTCTGCACCTTCTGGTCTCTGATCTTAAATGCCCCACGACATCACACCATATATTCAAAACAACCTATCTCTGTGTTGTTGAGAAAATGATTTTCACTTTCACTAAAGCCTAGCTCCAGCAAAATTAAACAAACAAACAAAACAAACCAAAATGTTGTTGCAACCTGGTATCGCATATTGGCCTAATAATTCTGTTTTGAAACTTGAAGCCAACCATTGGTCCTCTTGAACTTGAGTGAGTATGTACAGCTGCCCCTTGAAGGAATGGTTGCTGTTGATTTCAAAGGTGGTCTTGCCAAGGGGGCAACCATGATGAATAAAATGTTGGTTTGCTAATTCAATAATGTCATCCTTGTCAAAAAATTTTATTAAGACATTTTTGAGCATTTATGAGTCTTCAGTGATAAAACGTTTTTATAGTTCTGCTTATGCTGTTGAAATTTTCTTCTGCTTGGTCAGGCATTGCCAGTTGACTTCTCTCAGTTCTTTTTTTCTCTTCGCCTCTAGTATCCTCCTAAGGTCATCCCATGCTCTCTTTGTTTATTCTAATTTACTTAGGACTGGGAAACCAGATACAAAAGTATGTTGGAATCCTATGTTTAAGAGTTTCAGCAAGAGGCGCCTGGGTGGCTCAGTGGGTTAAAGCCTCTGCCTTCGGCTCAGGTCATGATTCCAGGGTCCTGGGATCGAGCCCCATATCAGGCTCTCTGCTCAGCAGGGAGCCTGCTTCCTCCTCTCTCTCTGCCTACTTGTGATCTCTGTCAAATAAATAAATAAGATCTAAAAAAAAAAGTTTCAGCAATTTAGGTGAGAGATGAAGGCTTCTTTTATGACATCACATTAATGGCTTGTTTGTGAGTCATTAAGACAGAAACTCTGAAAGGTGCCAAGAGCTGTGCATGTATGTATGTATGTGTGTGTGTGTGTGTGTGTGTGACTGTTGTGTTCATTTCTTCTAGATACTTATTTCTAGATACTTTTGATATGTGATTGCCTTGACGTTGCTAGAAATAAGACCATTTGTGAGTAGAAAGAATCTCCTCTTAACAAAATGGCATTATCAAATATTCATCAAGTCAGCTCCATCTTTTACAAATTAAAGAAACTTAAATATGGAAAATTCTGGAACATTTCAGGTCTGTCTTTATTAAAAGACCGAATTTACATACATTTTGCATGCCTTTGAAGACAGGAAAAAAAAACAAAAACAAAAAAACGGTGTGGTTTAATTGCTGGGGGTGAAGACAAAGGAAATATACAGAGCTCCAGGAACATGAATGAGGAAACCAATATGACAATCAAATTAACAGATCATGTGTGAGGCTGATTGTAGATGTGGGGTCTATGGCTTTCAATTAACCAGACCACACTGAGACATCTGGTGCTTCCAGTTTATCACATCATTACCACTGGTTTCCAAACTAGAGTGTAGACCTAGGTTTTCAAGTTTATCTTTAGAAAAATATTTTTGTTACTCCATGGAAAGCACCACACCCAAAAGTTTATCATGAGCTGGCTGATCTCGCCCCATTCCTACAAATGACACTACTGGTGTTATATTAAATGGATTCCATTAATGTTGCTTTCTTGATGCCTACACGGGTTCTGAGGAAACCAAAGAATGTTCAGATAATTCTCTTACTACAGGAGTTGTGGTAGTGGGTTTTGGACTGGTGGATAGAAGGTCATTCTGGAAGTGAATGGGAAGGCAGGGAGGCTCCTGCTGCTCTGTTTAGCAAATGCATGATGTTCTGGTAGGTGCGATTTAGTGGTGGCAGGAATCCTTCCAAGGTTATTGTGAATGATACATTTGCTTCTGGATCGAGCTTTCTAATGATGAGTTTCTCCCAAGCTGCTAATCTTGCTCTTGGATGGTTGGCTGTAGTTGTCAAAAACATCTTTCTCTGGGAAGCCAGAGTCAGTCCCCTTACCTCTCTCCATCATCTTTGTTTCCAGGTCTGTGCGAGGGTAGCAGAGGATCTGTTGGTTGTTCTCAGACCTTCTCCTACTTAAAATTGTCCTGGTTAACATGTATGAAAAATGAAAAATGGCAGTAAGTCTAGCTTCGCTTATTCTGTTTGAGTTCCTGTCAGTGTTTTGCTCACTGTTACAGTCCCGTTCTCTACTCCAAAGACTCAGGGGCCAGAGTAACCAGGGGAGACTTGTGTCAATACTACTCACAAAGACCTCCTTACTTTTTGTCATTGACTTTAGACTTGACTCCCCACTCTCATCCTAATCATTTTTGCAGGTATGGATCCTAGGCCCCAGAGAAATGGTGGCATGAGCTACAAGCTTCCTCTTTGATTATTTATAGTTAGTTCCCCATAGTGCTGGAAGCTGCACAGGAAAAAGAGAATATTGATGTTCCTAGAAAGTTTTTCACGGCTCAGCTCAGGATCTTGCAAAACAAAATCCGGGGGTTAGATACATTTTAATGGGAATGCTTAGTGTTCGACTATGAGAGATAGTTGAGAGTGATAGTCTGGAATGTTAATTTGTGAACATTAACCAAGGTATTTATTTTGGTTATATTTCAGAATGAAGGACTGCTTAGTGGTTATTCATTTAAAAGCGTTTGCAGTTAGGAAATACTTAACTTTCCGAGAAGGATTCATGCGGTGATAAAGGACCTGTCTTTTAGATTACTGGGAGGAAGTACAGATTAGTGGAATTCTGTCCCTTTATAACTTCTGTTTGCTCCAACTGATTGGAAAGAACATTCACAGGAGTCACACAAACTCCCACAAGCGTGCTGGGATCTGAAGGCATTAAATAGAAGTAAGAACTCTAACATGAGTTTTGTGGCACACTTTTGACATGAAGATAATTATCGTGTCACGAACGTGAACCTGCTAGTTGTGGGTTGAACAAGTAAGGCCTGTGTGGACAAGTATATAGTGTTGTGGCTACCAGGAGAGTTAGATGGGTCTCTTGACTTTGCTTGTGGAAATGACACAAATGTGAATGCATATGAAGTTTTGTAAACATAAGAAGCCAACCCTTATTCTGTTTCTTGGCAGACGCAGGTAGTTGAAGGCTAGTGTGCAACTTCAAAGGGCCTTAAAAAGTATCACTTTTGAGGGTCCTGTGGAAACTCTTCTTGTCTCTCTATATTTTCTCCTACAACCTCTTCTTTTCCTCTCCTCTTTACCTTTCCTGTTTTGGTTTCGTTTAGTTTTGAGATTTCCCCTGTGGAAGGTTCTTGCTCTGACTGCAGGAAGTTCTTTTTTTTTGTACAAAGATGCTCCCTTTCATCCTTGCCCTCACAAGTCAGGGAGACCTTGGGCATTTTGCTGGTTTCTTTTCTTTTCAGATGTTTCTCTTGGGGGTCGAGAGGAATTTTGGTTTTTGCAAATGGCGGCCCATATGTGTGCCAAGTGAGCCTGGCACAGAGCATGGCTGCAGAGGAAATGGACACAGTGTTTATTCTTTATGATGCACAAGTGTGTAATTGGGATTACCCGGAGAGCAATTACAGTACACCGTTGAAAGAGTCAGGACAGGGATTGGCTCGTTAGCTTTTCCCCAGTACCGTTAAATAAAAAGTCCTATTAATTCACATCCTCGTTAGAAAAGAGTAAGTCAGGGAGTGTCGCCGCCACATTCTGTGGCTCCACATGGGGGCAGTTTGTAGGGGGCTGAGCAGTCGGCGGAGCACCGTCCAGCCACGTGGCTGGGCTGCCATCTTTGCTTTGGGAATGCCTGCTTTGTCCGTCTGCTCTCAGTTCAAGGGCTTAAGCTCCCTCCAAATAGAATTGCCTCCCAAAGGACGCTCTGCTCTCTCCTTAACATTCCAGTTCTCTCTCAGACTCCCGGACCCCTTCACCTGCCTGCATCTGAGCTGATGTACCTCAGAGCTTGACGGGAATGGTGCCCTTTGGGGCACATTTGAGCCATTTCAATTGGCAAGTAGAGAAAAATAAATATCACATAAGAAGCAGTAAAAAGATTGACTTTCAGGTTTTTTTCTTTTTTTTAGAGCTTTATGTTGGAGGAAAACGATTTATTATGGGGGTAATCAGGCGTGGAGATGGGCTGTAGGTAGAGCAAACAGTGGGTGGGCTTAGGTTTGCTAGCCCAGCATGGCTCAGAGCCTGAGAAAAACCAAGATGGTTTTAAGTGGAGGTTCTCATCGCCGGATAACATCTTTCTTGTTATTGAAAGAGGCATTTCCAGAATGGCACTTGTCCGTGGCACGGGAAGGAGGTGGGCCTGGGTCGTAAGTACCCGAGGGCCCACGCATCTGTAATCCAGACAGGTTCTCTGGGGCTCAGGAGGAGAAGGCAATGGAATCCAGCCTGCCAAGACAATAAAAGCTTCTTCAAGACTGTGATCTGTTAGATAAACAGTTTTCCTTCTGTTCCCCATCCCATAAATCCACTGCTGACTCTGACTTATTTTTGTGTGTATCTCAGAATATAAAATCTTTTATTAACCACAAAGTAATGGGACCTATTCATCTAATTGATCACTGTTCTGCAGTACAAATACCTAAGGCAGTAAAGTAATGGGACGAACACAAAGCTGAGAGAGATGAGCAGAGCTCTAGCAGCTTTTGAAACTGGTCAGTGAATATTTGCTTTTTTTTTTTTAAGATTTTATTTATTTATTTATTTCACACACACACACACACACACACACGCACGCATACACACACAGAGCATAAGCAGGGGGAGCAGCAGGCAGAGGGAGAGGGAGAAGAAGGCCCCCTACTGAGTAAGGAGCCAGATGTGGGGCTCGATCCCAGGACCCCGGGATTATGACCTGAGCGGAAGGCAGATGCTTAACCGACTGAGCCACCCAGGTGCCCCTAAATATTTGCTTTTTCAAAGCAATGTGCACTTTTAGATTTAAAAAAAGAAAAGGTAGAGGCCTAGATATTAAAGGTTGTTTTTTTTTTTTGTTGTTTTTTTTCTTGTTTTACCCCAAGACAACTTGTTGTTTTTTTTTTGTCTGTTTTTGTTTGTTTTTTGTATTCATTTTTGAAGTCCAGGAGCTGTACCATATCTTTCTTCCTTTTCAGACTTCTCAGCACATTTATATTTGACTTAGAAGGGGAGAGACAGGGAGAGAGGAAGAGACAGAATGAAAAAGGAAGAAGTGCATAGTACCGCCCTTGGCATTTATCGACGTGGAAATTGGTCCTTGTGGAGTCTCCTTGCATCTGGTAGTTAATTGTAGTTCCCTTATAGGGAAGTAAATATAGTCCGTTTGCACAAGGGATGCCTTACACAGCTTTCACTTGTGACTCTGACTTTGCATTTCCTTTCTCATCTCCCCCAAATCAAGCAATAAAATGGGACTTCTGTAGACCATGAGGCATTCCCTCTACTAGTGATATGGATGACTCTCTCAACTCTCCATCTGAAACTATATGTTAATTAATTGAGTTTAAATGAAATAGCAAAGAATATTGAAAAGGAACAGTACTCAGTTGGGGATCCGTTTACTCCCTCAAATGAGTAAAGAACAGAAGATTTTAGTTAACTTCATTTTAGGTGTGGAATCTAGTTAGTAAATACTTCAAAATTGAAAAGAGTACAGAGCTTGTTTTTTATTTTTAGTTTTTTTAAATCCTTAAGGATCCCAGGCTTCTCAAAGCTCTTATTACATGGAAGCACAGTTGGCAGTCTTCAGGCCAACAGAATACCAGTGTTCAGAGGTTCTGGACCCCTTGTCATCTCTTGGGTTGTGGGTCATTTGGCCACATAGAGAATGAGTTAAAAGCCCAACTGTGAACCCTTGCCAAAATAGGGTTGTACACTTAACAGCGTCCATAATCACACCCAATACACCTTCATTTCCCTTCTCCCCCGCACCCCCCCACCAAAGACCCTGGATATTTATGTTTATTGTTAGGGCACATGATTTCTATTTTCACCAAAATTAAAGTGGATGAAGGGAAAGAAAATGAAAACTCCAACTTGATGAAAATACTAATGCGAGAATACGTCTTGGCTTTTACAAGGGAGTGTTAAGGGGGAGAGGGTGTGCCTAGCTCAGATGCAAATGTATAATTATACTGTTTACACACAAATGCCATGAAAATACATGGAAAGCACTGGTTGAAAATTTTCTAGAAAAGCCTTGCCTAGGTCTGAACTTCAGAGTTTTGTTTTCTGTCTTTTCAGTGTCGATATCCTTTCTCTGAGCCATAGTCTTTAAGGATCTCTTACTTGAGTTTAATTTCCTCCCCAATTCTGGTTTGATCTCTGTATCCAGTAATTCTTGGATTTTTCTTCTGAAGATTTTATTTGTTGAGAGAGAGAGTGAGCAAGCAGGTGAGTGAGTGAGAAAGAGAGCATGAGCAGTAGGAGGGGCAGAGGGAGAGGGAGAAGCAGCCTCCCCGCTGAGCAGGGAGCTCGACTCAATCCCAGGACCCTGAGATCATGACCTGAGCCAAAGGCAGATGCTTAACTGACTGAGCCACCCATGCACCCCTGTATCTAATAATTCTTATATTATCCTCAGATTTCTGACTGCGTTTTCTTACATGTTGTACAAGATATGAAATACCTTTATCAACCAAATATACCTATTGTGTGTTTGGCCTTTCTTGAGGCTTCCAGGTCCTCACTCTTGCTTATAGAGAGCAGATGTAATAAATAAGACAGGCTTTGGGCTAAGGTAAGCTCCCCTGAGGCATTGTCTTCCTGAATTTCATAGCCTGTCACCCTGTTCTCTCCTGTAAGTCTGAGCCCTGCAGCTCAGTAGGTGGTCGTCCAGAGTTTTTTTTATTCCAGAACTAACACAGTGACTAATGGTGGCTATAAACAAGAAAATAATTGAGCTTGTTGTGTATCTTGCAGTAATAAAGGCTGGATCCAAGAGTAATTTGACCTGATAACATGTGTTTCATTATTGAAGATTACATTTACATTTAGGAGTTAAGATTATGTTTAAGACAACATCTATTCTGTCATTTAATCCTTTTGTGATTAATATTTATTAACCTTACTATATGCTGGACCCAGTCTTTGAAACAGTGGGACCCCCCCGATTTCCCCAATTTATATACATACATATAGTGTGTATCATCTAGGTGTTTGGGGGTCACATGGGTAAAAAAATTATAAATCTATAAACTATTAAATAATAAAGCAGTGTATTAAATATAAACTATTAAATTAATAAACTATTAAGTAATAAAATACACCTATAAACTATGAAATAATAAATAAAGCTATTAAATAATAAACTACTAAATAATAAAGCAATAAAGACCAAAGGAAAATCTTACTCTTAAGGATAGCCACAGTTCTCAGTGGTACAGACAGTAAATGAATAGAGTTTATAGTAATAGGACACAGTCTGACTTGGCTTCAAAGCCTGGTTCTGCTTGTCGGTTTCTCTCTCATGTTCCATGGGACTGTCTCCTTTCTTTCTCTGACTTGCTTTCACTTCTGGGTACGTAATTACTTGGTTACTCCTCAGCTTTTCTATCGTAGATTTAGTTGATTAATAATTATAGATGGATATGTATATAAATATACATACATGAATACATAATTAAGGGTATAGGTGTGTGTACACATATATATCTACATGCCTGTATAGACTTATCCATACACGTATGTATAAATATGCACACATGCATGTATACGCATGTGTAGATATACGCATGCACACATTAATGCGTGTCCACGTGCGGTGTGTATGTATATTAAGTGTACATATGTATTTGTGTATGCACCAGGCATTGTTCTAAGTGGTTTATAAACTATTCACTTACTCCCTGTAGCCATTCTCTAAGTTAGGTTGCTTTATACCACTATTTACCGGTGGTGTTACCACAACACAGACATGCTCGGTAACCTGCTCAAGATCTCTCAGCTGTGTGGCACACTGGGATTCAAAATCAGATGTTGTTTCCTAGTCCGTGTTTAAACCGCTATGCTTCACTGCTTCTCACATCATCTCTTTATGATTACTTACCTGGTTTTGTTGTCCTGCTTGTGCTGCCATCTTGTAAGCTTTTTGGCTTTTTCGTGTTTGTGTGGTCAGAATATGGCAGGGTATGCGGAGTGTAGAGAAGGTGCAATCCAATATAAAAACACATCTGGATGTTGGGCTTCCCGGGAAGAGGGGCTGCCAGTATGATCCCAGCATGGAGTTCCAGGGAAGGTGGGCTTGGAGCGAGTGGAAGCAAGGGAAGGAAAGCAGGGTGGGTAGGTTGATGCTGGGAGGGCTTTTTATTCTATGATGATCTTTTTGTAGGAAAAGAAATAATTGCAGGTGTTCAGTTGAAAGGTAACATGTTAGAAACACGGCTGGGAGCAGTATGATGTACTTGTGGAAAAGGAAAAGGACCAGAGAGTGAGGCATCAGTGGGTCCTTTTCAAGAAAATTGCAGGAAGGAAGCACTGAGACTGTAGAATGGTGGGTGCAGATGGCGGGAGATAGAGAGGATGGCCAAGCATGGAGAGTCATTTATGAGATGGAATTTGCAAGTTGATGGGTCAGAAGGAAAGGAAGGAAATAAGGTTTCTCAGGGAGTAGCCAGCTACTCTTGGAGCTAATTAGGAGGCATGGCAAACTCGTAGGGAAGAAAACGAGTTCTAATTTGGTCATATTTAGGTTGATGGATGTTGATGTCTGTTGATGTTTGTTGGGTAGAAGGTTTGTAAAGATTTTGGTATGGCACTCTGGTATTTAGGGGAAGGATCTAGACTGAAGGAAAAGTTGGGAGGTTTTTTTTTTTTTTAGATTTCTTAAGTGATGAGTGAAGACATGGAGAAGGTTTAAAAAATGGATCCCCTCAAAAAATTAGGCCAAAGGAAAAACCTCTTTGAAATACCATTTTATTTATGGGGGCAGATGGAGGAAGACCTTCTAAGGATGCCTAGAAGGAACTTCAAGTTTTTAGCAAAAAATAAACAAACAAATAAACAACACTAATCAACCAACCAACCAACGAATGAAACATCAAAACTGCACATAGAAAACTATCTCTTTCATTAAATATTCTAGGCCAGAGGTTTGCCAGCTCTGGACAGTGAGCTCGATCTGGCCTACCATCTGTTTTTGTAAATACAGTTGTCCTGGAATAAAGCCACACCCGCTCGTTTATGTATTGTCTGTGGCTGCTCTTGGACTAAAACAGCAGAGTTGAATAGTTGAGACAGGGACCGTATGGCTGCAAATCCTAAAATATTTACCATCTGGCCCTTGACGAGACAAGTATGCCGACCCCTATTCTAGGTAGAAACAAGAAGAAAAGGAAATAGTAGACAAAATGCATTTTCTACTTACATTTTTAGAGTAATGTTCTACAAAAGATCCTTAAATGAAGGTTTCTGTAAATGAAAGATCACTGTTTCGTGTGTGGTAGGATCAGTAGAAGCAGACATATATGCTTACACATACACATGTCTATATAAAATACATGCACACATATGTATCATGTATGTGAATGTGTGTATATACACATGTGTGTGTATATACACAGTATAGGTATGTGCATTTCTGCAGTAACGCCTCAGAAAAGAAGAGAAAGAGAAAGCATTTCATATAGGCCCTATAGGAAAGGTATTCCAGTAGTTAGAGGGGGTCTGCTGGTTCCTTCCACATCACAAAAATGAGTTATGTCATCCGCCCATGTCAGATGGTTGAAATTTGCACTTATTCTTGGCTCCCTCCTTAGGAAGACACGGCTTCATTCATATTCATAAATCACACTAGGAAAAGACAGTCAAGAAAAAGGCTCACGTTACGGACTCATTCAATTAAACATTCTGGAGGGCATGATTGCTTTAGGCCTGAAAATGGATCAACATCTCAGTAGAAATTAAAAACATAAAGGAATGTGTTCAGGTAATTGCTTATTAAATTTTCAAACTCCAATGACAATAACAAGTTTGAATTGATTGCTCAAGATGTTTCAACTAGATGATGCCGTGCGTACAACCAGGCTGCTCCAGTGAGGTCTCAGTAAACCTTATTGAATAGCTAAGGGCGGCCGTACATTTCTGCCTCTGGGAGCTTGGAGAGAATTCAATAAGGCTGGCCGAGATAGTCCAAATTAAATTGGTTCGTGGTGATTGCAACTGCTTCTAGTTAGTAGTGACCCTTGGCTCAGAGAGCTTCAAATCAGCTCGTGGCTCTTAGCAAGAGAAAGACAAAGGCACTCGAGCTCTGCCTCTAGAGCGCCTTTGGGGTGTTTTTAATTATCCACCCCCCACCCCCCGGCAGGACCCTCTTCTGGGTTTCTGCCGATTTTTTCTTACCACTGGCCCATACATTGAAATCTACAACACTTAGATGATGGCGTGGTTGTGTCCATCGTTGTGAAGTGTCTAGTCCGCACCCACGTCCGCTGGACAAGGGGCCTTGAAGTCATTACTTGGAAGAGTTCTGTAACCGTTCTGATGAGTCAGTATCTACAGAATGCTTGTCTGAACATCAGTACAAGAAGGTCTCCCTGAAGCAGAACTTGGAAAATTAAGACGCTTCTGCAACTCTGTGTTGATGGTGGGTTCCACCTACTCTCTCATCTTTACAAACACTGAATAATTCACATCTGAGTTTTTACCTTCACACTTTGAGGCATGGAGTGAAGCGCCTGGGTCTATTCAGAGACTCTCCTATCCTATTTGGAGCTAAGATTAGAGTAGTCAGTGAGGTACAACAGTGATCTAGAGACCTTCGATTGCATGAAAAAAAAAAAAAAAACATGGTTACATCGTCAGATTAACTATAAACTACAAGCTTAACTCTGGAAATAAAACAATACCATTTCATCCTAAGTTGAAATGAGTGTAGATTGTCTCCCTCCCGTAAGTGAGAAAAATCCAGTGATGTTGAGAATCCCACTCTCCTTGGCTAAAGTGGGGTTGAGTACCCTGCACTGTTTCCTATCTTGTTTTTGCTTTTTTGTCTTTTGTTTTCTTTTTTATGGCTGGAGAGACTGGAAATTGAACTGTGATAGGCAGAGGCCACTGCTCTGGGTATAGTCTCCATGATGAGAAAGTTCCTTGTACATGCTCAGAGGCTCTTAAAACCTGAAGAGTAAACCAGGGGGAGAAGAAGAACAAATCTCAGAGTGGACTGGAGAGCAGTTGTTAGGCTGAAGGGAAAACAGAACTATGAAAGTTATTCTAATGAGGAGTATCGTGACACCAGCAAAACTTTAAAAAACAGTTTGAAATCAAAACTAGTCTTGGTGGGCTCTCCTTTTATAAGATCCAGCACCTGTCTGGGACCATGTTTGAGCTGAAATTTTTTTTTTAAAGATTTTTTTGTTTTAGAGAATAGGGGTGGGGATGGGGAAGGGCACAGGGAGATGGAGAGAGCCGGTGGCAGGGCTTGATCTCACCACCT
Source organism: Enhydra lutris kenyoni (assembly GCF_002288905.1). NCBI lineage: Eukaryota > Metazoa > Chordata > Mammalia > Carnivora > Mustelidae > Enhydra > Enhydra lutris. The sequence continues at coordinate 3,554,713 of NW_019154148.1, read as the reverse complement.
TGAGATCACGACCTGAGCCGAAATCAAGAGTTGGACCCTTAACCCATGGAGCCACCCAGACACCCCCAGCTGAAAGTTCTTAAGGATCAAACTCTCCTGGATGAACAACTTCTTTGCTTTATTGTCTTTCATGCAGGTGGTTTTTGTTTTTTTGTTTGTTTGTTTTTGTTTGTTTTTCCTGGCTGTTTCGTATGTAATCAGTGAGGTCTTCTGATTTTGGCTTACACATGAGTCACCACTAGGATCCTCCACAGATAGCCACTGTACATCCTTCTTAGTTATGTAGGCTGGTCGTGCTGCAGCCACAAAGGGCTTGGGGTGCGTGGGTGGAATCAGTGGGTTAAGCATCTGCCTTCAGCTCAGATCATGATTCCAGGGTCCTGGGATCGAGCCCTGCATTGGGCTCCCTGCTCTGTGGAAAGCCTGTTTCTCCCTCTCCCACTCCCCCTGCTTGTGTCCCCATCTCTCTGTCTCTCTCTGTGTCAAATAAAAAAATAAAAGCTTAAAAAAAAACAAACCCAAACAAACAAAAAACCAAAGGGCTTCCCCCCAAATCTAAGTTAAAAATCCCCAAAGTCTGATATTTTCTCTCAGGTCTAGCATAGGTCCTCTGGGTACTCTGCTCTCCGTGGTTTTTACTCTAGGACCCAGATTCCTAGAATGGCATTCATGTGGACCTTCTCCAAAAGCCACAGAAAAGGAAAAGAGAGACAGTGGTGAATTGTACTCTTCCTCTTAAAATATCCACGTGAAAAATAATCACTTCTGCTCACAAGTCATTGGTCTCAATTAGCCGCGTGATCATGACAAAATGCAAAGGAGCTGTGAGGTCCCATTGTCCTTTGTGCTCAAGCAAACCAGGTGTCTTGGAAGGAGAGTATGGAACAAATAACTATTCCATGTACTTAATACATTATAAGGGAGTCAGAAGGGGTATCTGTCTTTAAAGGGCTTGGGACTTGTACAAGGTGATGAGAATTCTCTGTAAATGAGATACAAATGCGTGCCGGCGAGGATAGTGAACTAGGGAGCATTGCTAAGAGGTCCTGAGGAGGAAATAGTCCACCAACGGCTTTAGGTTTGAACGCTTCCTCTATCACTCGATGACTGTATAAAAATGGGCAAGTGACTTCATCACACAAATGACTCTGTTTCCTCATCCATAGAGTAGGATGATGGATAATGCTTTCCTCATAGGTATTTTGTGATAGTCACGTGAAGTGTACAACGCGCTTAGACAGCGTCATTGAGCATGAACAGGAGTGAGACTCTTGGCTCATAGGCTTATCTCAGAGCATCTGGATTGACAGGGCTGAAGAAGATGAGTTGAGCTTATCCTTGAAGTGAGGCTGGATGGCATTTGCAAGAAAGAATTGAAGACAAAGGGCGCCTGGGTGGCTCAGTGGGTTAAAGCCTCTGCCTCCGGCTCAGATCATGATCCCAGGGTCCTGGGATCAAGCCCCACATCGGGCTCTCTGCTCAGCAGGGAGCCTGCTTTCTCCTCTCTCTCTCTCTCTCTCTCTCTCTGCCTGCCTCTCTGCCTGCTTGTGATCTCTGTCAAAGAAATAAATAAAATCTTTAAAATCTTTAAAAATCTTAAAAAAAAAGAAAAAAGAATTAAAGACAGAGGGAGCAAAGAGTCAAAGTCAGGGTATAGCTACAGTGTTTCTGAAGAGGGATTGGACCTGCCTGGTTAGATCAGACAGTTTGTGGAAGGACCTGCTTTAGTGGCCAGGATCCCACGCAAGTTTTCAGGAGCAGGATTTCAAAAACAGAGTATAGGAAAATGAGCCTGCCTGAGCTGTATGGGCTACATCGGAGAAGCAACATAATGCAGGGAAGGAGTTATTTGTGTAACAAGAGGGAATGGGATGAGAAAGGAGACCAGGTCTCTAAGATATTTTGCCTATTAGGACAACATGGAATCTAGTTAACCCTAGTTAACTGACTCTGAAGTAATGACAAGGAGAGAGAGAGACAGTCTTAGGGAGCAAAAAGTCTTGTGTTTTTTGCTTCGATACTAAGTTCAACACGGCATGTTAGAGCTGAGTGATCACCGTAGCTTAATTTCCTGTCCTTAGGTGACGTATCACAGCTCTAAATACTACCCAGATGCCGTTTTCCTTGCAGATTGATGCTCTACAGAAAGTCAAAATGAGCCCATGAAATTATGTATGTCGACTCGTTGGTTCCTTGGAGAAAATGGCAAATAAGAGGCTGTCAAATAAACAGAACAAAATCGAGGGGAGAAATAAACAAGTATCACCAAGTAAACCAGTCGGCTTGAAGTTAAGAACCAATGTGCGTTCGGTGGTTAGAGCAGCAGTACCTCCGCCGTTGCGAACGCACCAGTGACTGGCTTCGTTGGCAGGCGTTGTGAGGTATCGCCTGCTGCCAGCTGCCCTATTTAAAGCTGCTTTAGATTAGAATGCAGATGTACAACATTTAAGGTTTATGGTTCAGACACAGATTCATGGATCACGTTAAAGGCAGCCCAACCAGTAAAGTTACAGAACGGCTCTGGACTAAATTACAGATGAACCTGAGATTTCAGATGTCCTAGAAATGGCCTCGCTTGGGAAGGACCGGAGATAAAACCTGATGAGCCCTTTGCTTCCAGGGGGGTTCTGACTGATGGACCTGGGGAGGGTTAGGACAAGAGTTGAGATAAGCTAAGAGGTTTTCCCACATATCTAAAGGAGGACTAAAATTCTTGGGTGTGAGGGTTACAAAGAGCATTTACGAGAGCTATATGGATTGTTTGCAGGGCCATATTGAGGTCTTTCCACGTGCCTTACTTGCCTCTGATGTGGACCAACCAAGGAAGGTCAGCCCAAGGTCATGGTGGACACACCTGGGGAACAGTGAACACTTTTTATTAGTTGGTATCAGCATATGTTTCTTGGATAGACACGAGGGGAGAGAGAGAAAGCTTACTGTGGAAATGAAAAAAAAAAAAACCCAAGTCAACATTATTATATGAGGTTAGAGTATATATATTTGAAAATTCACAAGGAACATGAATTAAGGAGTATCAAAGATTGTCTCAAGCCACCAGCTCCTCAGCTGTTGAATAGTTGGCTGTTACTTAGGATTTACTTCTTTACTGAAAGCACCCACTTCTCAAGTTTCAGTCTTTCTCACTCATAATTTCAATTCTGTCTTATTCATTTAAGAAGTTGTTTTGTATTCTCTTTCTCTGACTTTGATGTGCTGTCGTCCTGGAGGGAGAAAAAAAAAAATTGGTGATTCTCTCTCATCTTAGAGACTTTATGCCTTTACAGATTTTTCTTTTATAAACAGAGTCAGTTAATCTTCACTAACCTGACTCTGCCCAAATCTCTCTGTCCTACTGGCTCTCATGTCAGCCTCTGAGCCCCCTTCCCCAACAAGTGGCTGTCGCCTTTGGGGGCATGGACCTCATCTTCCATTCTTCTGCTTTAATCTTTCGTTCCTACGTACTTCGATATTTAATGACCTGAGTCACTGTGATATTTGCAAACCTACACAAATCTTACCCAGTTCCTTCTCTCCTTGTCAAGGCAAGTGCATTGGCCATGTATGTACACTCTCTTGTATATGGTCCCGCTATTTATTTCTTAATGCCTGACACCTTTTGAATGGTGTACTGCCATCTGGGCAAACAGATGTCGCATAGACACACACGACACGTGGACGTACACAGAGTGAATAGGTAATGTTCTGAAATGGCTTAACGTGCCCTTCTTCCCAGGGATGTGAAAGACCCCTCCATCGCTGGGCTGAAATTGACAGCTCGTAGGTTCTTAGACCCACTTGGGTCAGAAGGGATGTCGCCATTTCGTTGCCTTTTTAATTTTTTTTTTTTTTTAAGATTTGGCTGATTTTCAGTGCCTTGATGTGTGTGGTTGTTTCAATTTTATTTTTTCTCTTGGAACCTTACTACTTTTTACCTTTTAAGTGAAGTGTGGTTGGCGTACAGTGCCCTATTAGTTCAGGTAACCAACACAGGGATTCAGCAGTTCTGTACATTAGGAATGCCCACCAGAATCAGTATAGTTACCATCTGTCACCGTACAATGTTGTTATAATACCATTGACTCTATTCCTGCGCTGTATTTTTCCTTCCCCGTGGCTCAACTGTTGTTTAATGGGAATGTTGTACATCTCAGTCTCTTTAACCTCTTTGGTCTGTCTTGTAACCACGGGTTTGTTCTCTGCAGTTTTGAGTTCTGTTCTTTGGTTGATTGGCTTTGCTTTTATTAGATTTTACATATAAGGGCCATCATATAGGATTCCTCTTTCTCTGACTTATTTCACTTAGCCTAACGCCCTCTAGGTCCAGCTGTGTTGCTGCAAATGGTATGATCTCATTCTTTTTCTGGCTAAGAGTCCATTGTATCTACCTACTACCTCTTCTTGATTGGTTTGTGTATCAATGGACCCTTGGATTGCTGATTTGAAATTGTAAGCCTTGAGGGTGTCAGTGTTCTCCAAGGGTGGGAAGGGCCCTTACCAGTGGGCTTCACATAATTGTATTGCTTGCCTGGGCTCTAAAGGCATTTTAATTTGACCCCTGCTGTCTATAACTATGCATTGTTTGGACTCCTCATATGAAGACAGTAATTAAGAAAGCACATGACAAGTACGAGGCCAAAAAAGATGAGTATAGGAATGCTTGTGTTCAACTACAATCATTTACCAGGAATGGTCACCAAGGGGCTACCCAGAGGGCGGTTTTTCAACCTCCCTGGATTGACCTGGTTCTGCCTTTGAAGTCTCAAGTCCCACACTCTATTTTTCCAGCAAATGGAATGCAGCTAGATCTCTGAATATTTTCACTGTATATCCCAGCCAGAGTTTGGGAGTGCCATACACAACGGGTTTACTTGGTGAATAGAGAAAGAGAGAGAAAGGAACTAGAATGCCTCACTTACGGGACAGCCCAAGCTCTCCTTCTGGATGTTTGGGAGGCCATTTCACATTACAAATGTCGATTTATTGTTTTATAATAATGAACTGACATGGAAACTCAGAAACTTGATGTTGATGTGATGCAGTGATCTCTTTTCCTACCCAAATTCCCTTAGTTACCACCACTTCTTTCCTCCTCACTGAAGTAGGGCAGCAGATGCAAATGTATTAAATTAAAAAAAAATCCATATTATAAAGCAAATGTTTTGGGCTCAATGTGGGCTTACTTGTCCCTCTGGGGAAGTCCACATAAAGTCTTGCTCCTTTGGTCTGTTTGTGTGTGGCAAGGAATGGGCATAGTGTCCATTACTTTTCTCTTTTCCTCTCTCTGCTTTTCTAAATTATTCCTTATTTTCCAGGAACATTTTACCCCCGTTAGCCCCAGTGTATAAGAGAATTGCACAGATACTGTGAAGTTCTGCCTCTTCTCTAGGAGAAATAGCTCGGACGAATGTAGAAGGTTAAACACCAATTAAAACAGAAAATGCTGAGTGCTCATGTCATTCTTGTTAGTATTTCTCCCAAGAGGCCACATTCAGCATGATGAGGGAGGTTAGCTTTGCTGTGCGTTTGGCGAATTTCTCATTTCTTCTTGTTTACTGTGGGGAGAAATGGTTGCTCGATTATAGCAGGTGAAAATTCTTTTTTTTTTTTAAGCATTTATTTATTTTTTAGAGAGGGAGAGAGAAAGAGAAAGTGCGTGAGGGAAGGGCAGAGAGAGGTAGAGAGAATCTCAAGGTACATATTACCTCCCAACTGAGACTCCCAACAAAGCGCGGAGCCTGACGTGGGGCTCGATCTCACGACCCTGGGATCACAACCTGAGCAGAAATCAAGAGTCGGGTGCTTAACCACCTGAGCCACCCAGGCGCCCCAGTGGGTTAAAAGTCTGAGACATTGACTGAGGATATTTAATGCAAGTGGTCTCTGAGTGAGGGTTAGTCACGTACTTGGCTTTTGCTTTCTGTCTCTTCTTTGTGGTAGAACAACAGAAGCCCTTCCTCTGTTTGAGAGAAGACATATATTTGGTCATGTATTTGGCACCTCAGGGTGCTAATAGTTTATGGGGCGGCTGGTGAGGGGGATAGGAAGGGGAAGGAAGAGGGGCATAGGGTGTGAAGTGTCCCTGTTTCCAGAAGCCTAGTTGAGGGCAGGTCCAGGCCAGCCTCTGTAGTCCTCTCCCCGGTGAAGCCCCAGTGCAATTATACTCAACCAGCTGTCCTTAAGACCCAGCTCTTTCCTTTATTACCTCTGACACGCTCTCTTCTCTTTCCTGACAGAAAGGCTTGAAAGGAGGCCTTTTTCCTCTTCCACATCTATGCTCTCTCCTGAATACCACTTTGGTCAGTCTGTTGCTCTTGCCTGGGGACTTAAATACCCCCTTCAGAATTTGCACAGGGAGGTAGTTGGGCCTCCTAACGAGCGTGAAAGAAGTTTTATTCACTGGGAAGTCCCTGTTAGCGGCAATTTCAAGATGGCTGTATGTGGTTAAATTAGCCTCTGCGAGGGGGAAAACCTGGCCAGCAAACATCCCCCTTCCCCCGCCCCAGAATCCACCAAGATCTCATCTGCCATCCTGGGGTCTTTCATTGAAAGGAGCAGGAGGAGGGGCGCCACCTGCCAGTCCCTCCAAGAGGATCCTGCCTTCAGCCGCTAAGTGGAGAGGAAAATGGAAATTGCTGTGTTTGACAGGTTGCACGGCGGGTTGTGTGTCTTCTGAATCTGGATCCACTATTTATAAAACGGAAGGAATCTGTTTTTTACACTACATTACATCGTTAAAAAACATTTTCCTATTAGGTTTGCTAGAAGAGAAAAGCTTCACATTTTTAGGCTTCACTTAAATTTCTGTCTACTGTAAGCAGAGGGCTGGAAATACCTGCCTCTGTGCCCCGTCTGTCCACGCTTGGCAAGACAGAGAGTGTATTGTGTTTGTGTTCAAGATTGGTTATCATAGAAGAGAAGGAGGTATTGTGGGCGCCACGGATGGTCCCCTAGCTGAGCCGGCCATGGAGAGATAGGTGTTTTTTACTTAGGGGGACCCCGCTTGTGTCTTTCTTTGTATTCTTCATGGTGGTTCTTTTCTGAGTGGAGGAAGGAGGAACTCTTTCTAAAGTCTATTTAGGGCATTTAGAATGTGAAATCAGACTCCCCTGAGGAGGAATCAGACAGAGCAGACAGTGTGAACTGTGAGCCCTACCACAGGCTTAGACAGAAAAAGATCAAATATCTCTGACATATGGTGGGAGGATTTTCAGGTCCCGATATTAGAAGTGCTAGCCAAGGGGGGAGAAGGTAGGGGTGGGGAAACGCCCCATGCCGGAAAGGGGAGAAAGATGTGGAAAATTGTTTTTTGGTTACAGATCATTTGCCGTATGTGTTTCTGAGAGCTTCTAAAGCCGTCGTTATCAAGTACATTAAAAATAACACAGTATTTGATTGAGATGCACAGGGAAAGGGAACGGTCCAGTCAGAAATCACATCGGTAATTCTGTTGTGCGTCAAAAATTGGAAATAAAGCACAACCTGAGGTAAATGTAAGTAAAGCAAAGATCGGTCAGAATAATGCACTTGGTGGATGGGCATTTGTTAAGGCTTCGTACTCAAGTGTTAGGGAGTTGACTGCGGTGTACATTATCAGAGCTAATGGAAAGATTTTAGTGTGCTTTCAAAACACACTGCCTTCGCATAATACATTATGGTGACTCACTGGTTCCAATTAGGTAACTGGAGAATTAAAACCACTAAGAACACTCAACATTAGGACATTTGGACAAGGGACCTATAAAGTAGGTTTATTCTATTAAACCTCCGTTATAGAATTGTCAAGGAATCTGAGAATTGTTTTTCTCAGACACATCTTGTAAGAACCCAGAACCCATCTTTTTTTTTTTTTGTAATTCCTTACCTTTTAAAAAAAATTTATGTATATTTTCAGTGTTCCAGAATTCATTGTTTATGCACCACACCCAGTGCTCTGAGCAATACGTGCCCTCCTAATACCCACCACTAGGCTCTCCCAACCTCCCACCCCCTCCCTTCCAAAACCCTCAGTTTATTTTTCAGAGTCCACAGTCTCTCATGGCAGAACCCATCTTTGATGATCTTTGTGTTTACTTACTGTTACTAATTCCTTTCTTGACTGGACTGAGGGGAAAATGGACAGAAAAATCTAGGGTTTTGTCCAGTTTCCCTTAAAATTCTCAACCATTAGAGATACTGAGTTATAACAAATTTGGAAATTTTTTTTTAAGTAAATGAGCATAATGAAATTTCAGTGTAAAAAATATTTAAAACTAAATATTCTGCTTTGATTTAGAGGAACTGATTATTGCAATGCATATGGTGCTTTGTAATGACTTATTTGTCAAAGCAAGGCAGAGCCTTATAATAATGTGTTATGAATGATCTGTCATAATTTTTTAGTAGGCCTCTGATTTCTGGTGAGGACAGTAAAACAAATCTTCCCTTTTCAGTTGCATGGAACCTCGAATGAAATTAAGGTTTTCTTCTCATTCAGTCTCTCTGTTCCTGACAAACTTGTATAATGAATCATTGTTCTTTTTGCATGTCTCCCAGATTCCACTCCTTTTTTTTTTTTTACCCCAACTTATGTTTTATTTTTCAAACTTCTGTATCATCCTGACACGATGCTGATCTCGTCTTCTTTTACCAAAATCCCCCACATAAGTGATGAAAGGGATTTCAACCTCACACAACTTTAAGATAGCAGTGGCCTGTTTTCTAAGTCTGACCCATCTAGGGGTCATAGCTTGGGATGGTTGCTCAGGAGTGAGATCTGAAAGACTGAGTACCAAATGAGCAAAAGCTCTGGCCAATGAGAATGGAAAAGAAGCCATCCCTGCTGAAGCAGAGTCCTGGAGGTCCCCTCATGTGCCAGGGAGGAGCATTTGAGTGGCTGAATTGATGGTGGTGTGTCAAGCTTCCTTGGAGAGGGTGCAGGCTAGCTGGTGCTGGGAGCTCCAAGACATGGCCATTTACCAATCTGGACAAAAAGCGTTCATTACTTGAACAACAGAAATGGCCCTGCATTTCAGTATGTGCCAGCCCTATGTCTCCCCTGGGGATGTCTTTGTAGACCTTGTTCCTGCCTTGGCTACGTGCAGAAGGCCATGGCTCATGAGCCCTCAGGACCTGGCTGCTCCAAGTGGGGCGTGTCCCGACCAGCAGGGTCATTAGCGCTACATAGAGCTTGTTAGCAGGACAGAACCTTAGGCGGTAGCTCAGACCTATTGACTCAGATTCTGCATTTTAAAAAGGTCCCCGGGTATCTGGGCACCCACTGAAGGGTGAGATACTTTGCTTAGTCCCAGTATCCAGGCCAGCCAGAAGGTACGGGTGAGTTTCAGTAGTTTCTGATGCAGACCACAGATTGGAAGAGCTTGGAAAGCATTTAAAAAAAAAAACAAAACCCATGACTAGGTCTTATTCCATGAGAATCTGATTTAATTTGTCTGGGATGGGGCCCAGGCAATAATTAGTATTATATTATATTATATTATATTATATTATATTATATTATTAATGAGTATTCTTTAAAACCTCATTAGGTGATTATTTTGTGCAGTGGGGATTAAGGATAACTGCCATGTCTATCTGATGTAACTTGAGTGGGTATAATTTATTTTTATGTAGAGCAGAAATGACAGGACCACACGGAAGGTTTATTTAAGTTACTGGGCTTGAAAATTGAAGTTGGCTTTAGGCTCCTCTGATAAAGGTACCAACAGACGAATTAAGCAACCAGTACATGTGACAACTTTGAATATGAATTTTTGTATAAAGGGTAGTTTGGTGCCTAATTTCTTTTCCTTTTTCTTCTTTTTAAAGATTTATTTATTTATTTTAGAGAGAGAGAGAGAGAGAGAGAGAGTTCGTTCAGGAGCGGGGAGTGGGAGAGAGAATCCCAAGGAAGCTCAGCGCTGAGCCCAAGGTGGGGCTTGATCCCACGACCCCAAGACTATGGCCTGAACCAAAAACAAGAAGTGGGCACTCATCTGACTGCACCCCCATGCCTAATTTCATTCATGGAGAAAACTAAGAGAGCCAGAAGGGATCTGCTCTTATTTTAGTTTCTCTGATGGTATCAGGAGTTAAAAATTTCTCCTCTATAATGTATAACTGACCTCCTATCTGAAACTTGCCTCTACACCCAGGGCTCCTTATGTATTCTTTGTTTATTCCCTTATTTATTTAATCTTCATTATGTAAAAGAATCTCCTCAGTGTTGCGAGCAGTATGACTGATAGAAAAGACTTAATGTTCACTGTATGAAGCTGGGTCTCCCATCTGCTTGCTGCCTCTCTCAGTACAAAAAGGTGGCCATTTTGTTTTCCCATCACGATGGGAAACTAGCCTTGACCAAATATAGACAAAATGAGTATTTTTTTTTCTTTCGTGATAGGGAGGAATTATCCAATATGAAAAGGTAATTTTTTTAGTACCATACATTTTGTCTAGCTTCCACAGTCTTTTCTCAGCTTCCTGAGGTAGGAAGCACCAGAGGACAGGACCCACCCCTCCAGCTATTACCCGCACATTGTTAGCTCAGTGGCTGGAAATTGGGGCTCCCATTGTCAAGAGCGGGAGGATAGGAGAGGAGGGTGATTTTTTTTTTTTGCCAACACCAAGAAAGATACCAGCAAATCAACTTAGCTAGAGATAACCCAGTAGTCAAAGGGCTCTAATCCCGGACAAAACTGGTTGGACTGTGTCTGTGGTCCTGAAGTCTTAGACCCATTTTCCACTGGTGCCCAAATCACCACATTTCATTTATTCATCCCAATTATATTGAATCTTTTCTGTATGGGTTGTGCTCTGTTGAATCTGGAAGAGACAAAGTAAAGAAATATTCCCTGTTCTCACATTGTTTTCAAGCTTAGAGGATTGCTTTCATGTATTTTCAATCAGGACACCCAAGTTTGGGAACCATGAGCCTGGAACTATGGGATGAGATGAAGTTCTTCTTTTTTTTTTTTTTTTTTCCTGAGAGCGTGCATAAGTGGGTTGGGGAAGAGGGAGAAAGAGAGAAAATCTTAAGTAGGCTCCATGCTCAGCACAGAGCCTGACATGGGGCTCTGTCTCAAAACCCTGAGATCACGACCCTAACAGAAATCAAGAGTCAGTCTGACTGAGTCACCCAGATACCCTGAGATGAAGTTATTTTTACTCAGTTATTTACTAAGTGCTCACAAGGTGCATAGGGAACAGAGTCAGAAACCACAAAAAACAGGAACCAAAGCCAAAATTTCGAATGTGTTATATTGTAATTAATCAATTCCAAGTCTCTATTTCATCTACTAGACTGGGAGTTCCTTGATGTCTTACTCTTTCGTATTAGCCCAGTTTGTATTAGCATCATTCCTGATATCTATATACTCATTAAATAGTTTGTGGAAATGAATTCATGAATAAGTTTTGAAATCTGGGGTTCTGAATGATTTAAGAAAACGTAATATTAGAGTTACCTATGCAGCCGTGTCCACTTTCTAGATAATGAATATAGGAGAAAGGTGGGAATAAAGGTTTTCACTTACACTTTGGTTAATTAATATCCTATTAGTGACAGGATAGATTGTTATGCCAGAGCCTTTGAGATGAGTAGTCACAAGATTAAAAATGAAAATGATGTCTACCGACCAACATGGTTCCAAGTTCTTTGAACTTCTGAAGACCATTTCTTTTCTAAACAGATATGGAAGTCTATGTTGACATGGTATTATTATTAAAAAAAAAAATGAGACCCACCCCAGATGATCTCTTGAGCTCTATGTGGTCTGTTAGGTTTAGAAGTTAAACCATGGCGATAACATTGTTTCATGTTGACTCTGGATTCTGGCTCTGTGACTTCAAGATAGCACCTGCTAATAATTGGTACATGAAGAAAGGAGAGACTAAATCAGTTACTCCAGTTCCTTCAGTAGCTGCCAGTCTTCTTTCTGTCTCATAACTGACCCTGAAAACCACCCCAGCGTCTTCCGAAATGGCTAGATACGTTCACCTTCTTTCCTAGTCCTTTGTCCATGGGACACTCATTTTTCGACAAAACACAAGCTCCCATAGAAGGTCTCAGCCCTCATTTTAGCTACCATTCTTGAGTCCTTGGTCTCTGGCAGCCACCACAAACGAGCTCTGTCTCATCAAACTTAATCCTCAAAATACCCTTGAAAGACTGCTATTGTAGTTCCCATTTTTCAGATGAAAGAAGAAAGGCTCAGAATTTCTGTGCCCCATTCAGCTCCTAGTAAGTGGCAAAATTGGAATTGAGATATTCCTGATTCCAAAGTTCCATGACTTGGTGTGCTGATGGACAGCAATTATCTTTGTCATATTCAACGGAAAACAATGCGTTAGGACTCATTGCAGAAACTGTCATTTCAGGTTATTGGCCCTGTAAATTCTTTCTTGCTCTTGATTTGGCAGAGGGAATGCAAAAATTACAACCTGGTTAGTCTCTCTCCAGCATCAGGCAATTTGGTGACTCTCAGAGAACATCCATGTTCACTAAATAAAGTCCACTGAGTGGGAGGCCAAACCTTGTTTCAGGAAAACTTGCCTAAGAAGCCTCTTGGGCTTTGAGGCATTCAGATGAGGACAAACCCAGCTGTGTGCATTAGAATGTAGCTAGACTGGAAGGCACACATCGAGGTGCTCATCTCTCTTCCCTCACATACTAACTTGGCCATCTACACACAAGTCCCTTCTCCTCTTCTCTTGTGTCTCCATGAGGAGGAAATGAGAAAATAAATATGAACATACTGTGTAAACGCTACAGCAGGCTACAGATGAACGACATAGGCCTATTGCTATCTCAGAAGTGCCTGAGCATAAAATGTTGTGCCTCCAGCACCGCCATCCTCTATTTTTGGAAAATGTGAAATCTTGAAGGGAGATGAGGATGGTCTTTATCACCTCCTTCCCGTCCCGTCCTTATAATCACCTTGCCCAAAGTATGGTCAACTTTGTGTCCTCAAATCCACTTCTCTGTGTCTTTGCATCCTGTCCACAATTCCGTTTGTTATCTTAAAACTGGACCCTTCCAGTAGCCTCCTAAGTAGTCTTCTTGTGTCCATTTGTTATTGTTTCCAATCCATTTTTCTAACTGTAGCCGGAGTGTGCATTTCTTAAGGCAAAACTGCTTGGCTCCTTCAGGGCCTTCTAGTCACTTTGAGGATATTTCACAGACGCTGACATCACTCTAAGCCTTGTAGGACCTCACCCCTACCAGCCCTCCCAACCCTGTGCTGCACCACTGCCCCCTGGCACTCCCTTGTCTTAAGACATGCCACATTTCCTCCCTCCACAGGACCTTCAGCCATGTGGTCTTCTGGCCTGACATGCACTTCTGGTTCATTCATTCATTTTTTGGATCCCAGCTCCAAGATCTCCCTCTACCATGGGGGCCTACCAGGCCTTTCTGGCCCAGTTGAGTCCTATCTCTCCATTTTGTACCCTGACGACTCCTTTTTTCTTTTTTTTCTTTTTGCTTCATAGCCCTGTATTGATAGGTGAGATTTCTTTGAATTGACACCTAATTTTGCCTAGAGGAAAGGAACTCTGATGTGTTATTGCTTGCTTTGATGTATCCTTGCAAAGCCCGGTATCTTCCCAAATAGATGTTTATTGTATAACTGAATGTAAAAATACATTTATGGGATGTATGATCCTATTTCTAAACAGCTTTTTGTTTAGGTGCCTTGAAAGCCGCTCCTCCCCCATATATATATAAATAAAAATTGAGGGCTTTGATTATAAAAAGTAAGTGACTACAGGTACTATTCAGTATGTGTGGCCTTTCAGGCATTGTGCTGAGCACTTCAGAAGCATCTCATTTAATTCTTAGGACACATCTTAAAGGTAGGTTCTATCATCTTCCCTGCTGATTAATGATGATGGTTTGATGACTTGGTCAAGGACACACAGCCAGTCAGAGAGGAGGATTTATTAGAAGGATATTGGAACATTCACCAGGTTGATCAGAAGAGTGGAGGAGTAGGCTGGAAGCCTAGCAAGTCTCTCTCTATGGCAGAAAAACACAGCCAAGATCAGGCCTCAGGAGAGATGGCTTTAGGTGACACCCTTGGCTTTGCTGCTCTGGGCCTTTTTTCATCCCTGTCACTGACTTCACTCTGTTCCCTTGGCCGTGAATGATTTCTATAGAAGCAGCATGTTTTCTAGGTCCTACATTCTACACGGGAGCTCCTCATTCATTGATTCTAGGACACATGTCTGTGCCATTGCTGGCAGGGATGAGTAGAAGCCAAGACCTTGTCTCCTGCTGAGACTCCAGAAATGGAGGATCAACCCCCAGTCTGAAGGCAGCTGTGAAACAGGCAGCTGAAGGTGCCCACCTGTGGTGCTTTGATAACCTCTGTCTCTTGACTGTATCCCCTGCCCAGGGACACATGTCCTTTCAGTGGTGATGCCAGTATGAGGCACTCACGTTGCTGCGTCCCAGGGGGTATCAGAAAGCACGCTGTTGATACCTCAAGAGACCTCCAGCCATGGAAGAGAACTGGGAGACTAAATTAAGATCCATCCAGGCCTGGGGTTGAACAGCAAAAGTTCGTTCCTCAGCCGCATGGCCCAGTGTGAAAAATAATGATATGGAGTCCGGTGATTCTCGTGCATTCTTTCCGAAAGCTATACCTGGTCTTCATGTCAGACCTCCTGTCCCGAAGGTCCCAGCAGGGAAATCTCCTGAGCTGGAGTCATCCAGAACTGCCTACCCAGGACAGAGGAAGCTTTAAGATGAGGCAGTGTATGAAAACGAAGAGGACCCTTGAGAAAAAAATCCTCAAGGCAGCTGGGCCCAGGTTGTCTCAGGAGATTCATGCATACACAGATTTAATCCCAGTGAGGAACAACAGTATTTCCTTCCCTGTGACAGGGGAAGCAGAGGAGACCGTGACCCTGGAGAAACTTCTCTACAAGTGTGTTAAAATTCGAAAAGAAGGAAACCGGCTTAAAAACGGCAATCAGTGATCCTCAGAAATAGTACCCTACTTTGTGAATCCAGACAGTCTCATAAAGAAGATTCCCAGCTCAGAGATAAAACGAAGTGATTGTGAGCACAGGCTGTTTGTCCTTGTTTTCTCATTTGGGGAAGATTGTGACTTAGCCTTCCCACCCCAAACACTTGGGGTGGAGAAAATAAGAGCGATGGAAATGGCTGTTAAGTGACCCACGATTCCCACTGTATTTAAAAAAAATTTCCTAAATTCCTTGGTTCTCTTTGACAGCCGTTTAAGGGAAAGACTTTAGTTATGCCAAGGATGTGTATCGGGGAAACGTGGGGACCCAGTAAGCCTGGACTTAATTGAATATACTCCATTCAGACATTTTGGTCATCCATGTTATGCCCATGGTACCCAGTGGAGTGGCTGAGAAGAAACTGGAAAAAGAAAAGTGTTGATGTATAATTAGCATTAAGTAAGAACCTTCATTTAACATCACTCTTATTTTCACTGCCACACTGAGAGCCAGGTGCCACAAATGATAGCTAATTTATAGAATATTCGAGGAATAATTTCGGTGACTGGCTTTAGGATCTTTGCTGAAGTGACTTGACCCAGGTAGTAGCTATTAACCATTTGGAGAAAATGTTATTGGAAGATGTGTGACGTTTCCACCTGTGCAACCCACATTGGTCTTAGCGTAGCCCTCTGGTTTCAGAAGAAAGAACCCATGCTTAGGATGAAGGAAAACTATGGCACACAGGTGGCTCAGTCGGTTGGGCGTCTGCCTTCCGCTCAGGCCATGATCCCAGGGTCCTGGGATTGAGCCCCGTGTTGGGATCCTTGTTCAGTGGGGAGCCTGCTTCTCCCTCTGCCTTCCATTCATTCCTCCTGCTTGTGCTCTCTCTTTCTCTCTATCTCTCTAACAAAAAAAAAAAAAAAAAAAAAAAAAAAAAAAAAAAAAAAAAAAAAAAAGGACAAGGAATAACTGTTCCCATATGGAGAAACTCTCTGACTCAGAGAGTCAGCTGCTTGCTTGGGTGTATGTGACTGTGTGGGGATGAAGGAACCCTCCACCAGGAATTAGGAGGTGTGGCTGTAGTCCCAGCTTTTCCACTCACTCCTTATGTGAACTTAAACAAATCATTGAACCAGTCTGCTCCACCATTTTCTTACCTGCAAGGGAAGGTAAGGGAACTAATGCTGGTGTGAGGGTACAATGCACCCAGAAGCTAAAGACAAAGATGACGAGACATCTAGAAATCCTATGACAACAAATGGGTTAAAGGGATTGAGAAGGTTGAAGGTGGAGTAGAGGGTGTGAAAGGGACCTTGGTGGGTGTCCACAAATAATTGAAAGCAGAAGAGGGCTGGAAAGTTCTGCATGTTTTGTAAGATGGAAAAATGTATGTGGTTGGCAGAAAAAGAGACAAGGGCAGATTCTGGCTCCATAAAAGAACTTGGCAAATGACTAAGGCAGTTCAGATAGGACACAGAGTGTCTCAAAATGCAGACTTTTCCAATCCTGAAAATGATCTGAACCTGAAAGGATGAGTTCCTACAATGGACAAAACCTTCACCTATTTGAGTGATTCTTAGTGGGGGATAATATTGACCTCTAGGAGACATTTGGCAATGCTTGGAAACATTGTTAGTTGTCCTGACTCTGGAGTTACTACTGACATTTCTGGGTGGAGTCCTTGAATACTGCTGCTTAACATCCAGACACCAGGCCTTCCGCAACAAAGAGCCCAAGAACTATCCAGTTGCAAATGCAAATAGCATCAAGACTGATAGCCTCTGAATTAGGTGCTTTCAAAGATTAGAGTCATTGATAGCATTTTTTTTTTTTTTTTTTTTTTTGGAGAGAGAAAGAGTATATGTGTGGAAGTAGAGGGTGGAGGATGTGGGCAGAGGGACAGAGTGAATCTCATGCAGGTTCCACATCTATTGTGGAGCTGACTTGGGGCTCAGTCTCATGACCCCGAGGTCATGACCTGAGCAGAAATCAAGAGTAAGATGCTTTACTGACTGGGATGCCCAGGCGCCTGATAAAAACTTGGTATTTTTTTTTTTTTAAAGATTTTATTTATTTATTTGACAGACAGAGATCACAGGTAGGCAGAGAGGCAGGCAGAGAGAGGAAGGGAAGCAGGCTCCCCGCTGAGCAGAGAGCCTGATTTGGGGCCCGATCCCAGGACCCTGGGATCATGACCTGAGCCGAAGGCAGAGGCTTTAACCACTGAGCCACCCAGGCGCCCCTGTATGTGTTATTTTAAAGAACTCATTGTTTCTGGCATAAATTCTCATTAAATTAATTTCAAAACCTACCACTCAACTCTTTCAAAGACTTTTCATTCATTTGGTTTTGCAATCTGTCTCCTTTTTCCCAATGTCTCTGTGTTGACCGAGTGTACCTTTTCCCTCTGGTCTGCTACTCCTCAGAGTCCTCTGTCAATCTCCATTATGATGTGAGTGGGTAATTCTAGAGGTGGTTCCAGGCTAGGAGGGAGGAAGCCTGGCTCTGCGACTGGCTGGTAATGACTCTGGGCGAGTCCTGCAATCTTCAGGCCCACGTATAAAATAACAGCAGAGGCCGTTTGTACGTCAAGCTTAGACACTAGCATTTTATAGGCAGCGGGACGGAAAGCATTTATTGAACATTTACATCATGCAAAGCGCTTTTTTTTTAAAGATTTTATTTATTTATTTGTCAGAGAGAGAGAGGGAGAGAGAGCAAGCACAGGCAAACAGAATGGCAGGCAGAGGCAGAGAGAGAAGCAGGCTCCCTGATGAGCAAGGAGCCCGATGTGGGACTCTATCCCAGGACGCTGGGATCATGACCTGAGCCGAAGGCAGCTGCTTAACCAACTGAGCCACCCAGGCGTCCCATGCAAAGCACTTTTTATGTTTAATCTTTTAATCCTCATAACAAACCTGGGAGATTGGTTTTATTGCGCCCATTTTTAATTAATGAGGAAGCCTGCTCAGAGGGAATTCTGCGAGTTGCCCCATAGCACGTAGTTAAATAGCGTCGAGCTTTGATCTACACGAAAGACAGTTCAATCATTATCTCTTGGAGGAAATCATTCTTGATCCCATCGGCTGACCTGAAATCCCATCCTGGTGCTGTTTCTGCAGAGAGGCCCCTCAAGTTGAAATTAACTGTTTGTGGTCAGATAATCCTGAGCCTGCCATTTCCTGGGGGTAGGGGGTGTGGGGGGAGGGCCATGCATTTTTTTCTTCTTTATATTTCCAGCCCCCAAAATAGTGACCAGTATGTACACAGTAGACAAAGAGATTGTTCTCAACTGAATGGAACCCATAATACCATTCTCCAGATGAACGTTGGGCCACGGTGATCCTATCAGGACAACTTTTTCAATGTTTTCTACTCTCAGGTTGATAGCGGTCGCTTGAAACTCTGTGTCATTTAGTTGTTTGTCCTTCTGCTCTCCTAAAGGAGCCTTTTCTCTACTCACTCTTGGCATTTTCCTCTTCAGATTAAATGTTACTGCCGGACCTCTCCTTTCTTTCACATACTTGGATTTTGTGTCCTTTCAGTGGACAAGTAATGTGACCCCTTCTGGGCTGGTAAGGCAAACTGGGCTCTCAGCAGCCCCTGCCCTACCAAGTTTCACGTGCCTGTGGGATCTTTCTCTCTGCCCCTTTTGGGACCGTTCCTAGCTTTCTCTTTGTTCTTAAGAATGTTTTTGGGAAGAAGCAAAATGTGATTGGTGTGCGGCTTCTCAGTTTAAGCAGAGCTGGGTCTGCTGGTTAGCTGTAGTGGTTGTGTCTGGGGGGCAGAGCTCAAGCTCCCTTTCTAAGCCTTTCTTCTCCACTTAAAGACAAGGATTTTACATAAAGAGAAAATACCCTTCAACCTCAAGAAGACGACCTAGCTCTTGCCTCACACAGGCTGGAAGATCATATTGCTCTTTTCCTGAGTTTCAGACAATAAAAGTGCCATTCTGGGGATTACCTTTCAAGGTGGTATTTTAAGCATCAGTAACTGAACAAAACAAATCAAACCGATAGGCTTTTATTAAAAAAAAACAAAAAACAAAAAAACCCAGGATATCGATAATCCAGTCATTGAAAGGGTCTTAATTCCCAAGCAAGGGTCTGCCTTTTTTTTTTAATTAATTTTTTTTTATTTTTTTATAAACATATAATGTATTTTTATCCCCAGGGGTATAGGTCTGTGAATAGCCAGGTTTACACACTTCACAGCACTCACCATAGCACATACCCTCCCCAATGTCCATAACCCCACCACCCCTCTCCCTCCCCCCTCCCCCCAGCAACCCTCAGTTTGTTTTGTGAAATTAAGAGTCTCTTATGGTTTGTCTCCTTCCCGACCCATCTTGTTTCATTTATTCTTTTCCTACCCCCGAACCCCCCATGTTGAAGGGTCTGCCTTTTGAGAAGTCTTTAGTGACCCTTCTAGATGGTTAGAATGAACCTAGTTAATTTTATAAACAAATGCTCTGCCTTTGACTATAAACAAAATAACCTCCTAGGGCTCTTCTCTTTTACTAATGGAGATTTTAATAAAGAAGAGCAAGGGATGTCTTGCCATAATAAAATGCATAATTCAGGAAGAAAAACCATATCCTCGTACCCATATGGATAATAAATAATCACAGAGAATCCAGAAAGGTACTGACCTCAGGCGAATGAGAGTAGAAATTTTGACTCGACTCCCTGTGTTTATGTAATTTAGAAACAACTTGATTGATGACTGATCACAGTGAGATGGCCTTGTAAGCTGTTGTGTTCGCTGTTATTAAAGGTACTCAGAAGAATTGCAGAGTTTTATAGGAGGTAGTGATACTATAAAGGGGATAAATCTGTCAATTTCAGCTAAAGCTGATGCAAACCTGGAGGAGTCTACAATTACTTTTATCTCCTTTTAAAAATTTCCCTACAGGTACCCTGTCTCTCTTTCTGACTAAACTTAGTCAAACTCTATTCTCTGACATCACAGGAAACAATATGGCCACTTAGTGTGGGTGGAAATCTCCCAACTCATCACGAAACACACTAAGAAACATTAGCTGTGTCTAAAAAATGTTGATTCACCTTAAGTTATAATTATTTCCCTTTATCGTAATATTTTGGATGAAAAATAATATTCTGGTTCCTTCGGGTACATTTTTAGCCTTATTTTCCTCCAAAGACATTGGTCCTTCTTGAGAAAACAATAAATATTTTATTGTTAAGTTTCTAATTCCCACTTATGGTCTATGGTAATAGTAATCCTACCCAAGAGCAGAAAATGCTTTTTTTTTTTCAAAGGAATAGACACCCTAGTCATGATACACACTTTTTGTTACTAGTTCACTGTTGGTTTCAACAAGACCTTGGACGGTGTCTCTGTGCTTCAGGATCTTTTCAGTTAGTTGGTTTGTTTACGCATTTAGAAAAGCCAGGAGTTCAATTCTGCCTTCATAGGCAATACTGTGACTTTTGTTTTAACTTACAACAAAACATAGCGAATGACAAATTTATAAGAATTAGTTGATTAGCCGGAAATTAACTTCAGACCTCATTTATGCAGGCTTATTCTTCACTTGATAAAAAATCAAGTCCAGTGTGTTACGGTAGTTGGACACAATTATACATTTGACTGCCCTTACAGACATGACATCCTTTGAAGTCCTCCTCCAATCAGAACATCAGGTTGGGACTACCTCTCACCACTGACCCAAAACAGCCCCAGAAACAGATCTTGATCATCCGATCAACAGCCCGAACTTGAGCATCCCAATCGGTGGTATCCTCGGCTCCATTTACCCCGAGGAACCCGTGGGCTACGGGTCTATTTTAGCTTTCACTTCACTATTGTTTTGAAATATTTGGCAACATGAGCACAGGCCATATGTGAAGTACAGAAATAATTTATTATTCAGTTCATCAGTCTCTCCATTTAGCGGGTTTATGGCATCTCGAAAATTCTGGCAACAGACTCTTGTATAATTAGTTGCCTCATCCTTCAGAGCTAATGGGATGAGTTTGAGGCCAGAGTGAGATTGTTCCTGAGAAATATTTCCTCCCCTGGTGCTCTGTAAGAGTCTGTCCCTCGTATCAGGGTAATTGTCAGCATAATTTTTGTCAGGTCTTTCATAAAAGGGAAAATATTAGGGGCAATATTCAGGAACCAGCCGGAACCTAATCAGCTTAGGGTATTTTGAATATATTTTTCTCTTCTGTTTTTTGTTTTTTGTTGTTGTTGGGAAGAGGGATGTAGAAAAAAACAAGGATGAGAATGGGAAGAAGAATATAGTTTTTCGTCTCATTTCTTTTAGGGTGTGTAATAAATTATTGCCAATGGTAGGATAATTAGGGACTTCAGAGAGCTGGACAAATTCTGGCTTCCCTGATCCCATCTGCTAAGACTAAATCCTCTTTGGGATGAGCAGACTCTCTTTCTTTCTCCCACATTAGACGCTTCTCATTCCTAGAGGCCATTGTTGATAATAAAGTCTAAACAGTCTTGTGAAGTTGATGACTTAAATCCAGCCTCTTCCTCGAGTCTCTTTTGTGATTTCCCCTGTGATAGTAAATATAATCAGGACTTCCAAGGGTAGTTTTAGGAAGAGAGAAAATGTTCTAGGAATTCGTGCAGCGTAAGCCAGGAATGCTATGTCCCCTCTGAGAGTTGAGTTTGAGATACCAAAGAGAGGGGACAAAATTGCTTCCCCCCTTGCTTGATCCTAAGCAAAACCCCTATCTCTCCTGAACCACAGGAGATTATTTGAAAGTGCTATTGAAAAGCCCAAGTTACAAGTCCTAGGGTTTGCTGCCCCCATGGAGCCTCTGTCCTGCTCTGGCATTTCCCAGCCATGCAGTGGCTCTCGTTGTGGTTTTCAGGACCCACCAGCCCAAACACCTTGTGTTTGTGGCTCTTGATAAACCTCCCCCATCTTCCCCCTAGTGAGGAAATAACTCCATTTTCCTTCCTGATGAGTTCCTGCTTTCCTCAAAGCAGCCATCGCTTCTGAGTGCACCTTGGTGTTGAGGGTCCAGCTCAGCCCATCCCTCTGTCCCTTTTTTTACCTTGGTATTGTCTCCTTTGCTCTGGATGGTGACTGCACGTTGTTGGTGAGAATGTTGCTCCTTTCTGCTCCAGGGAGAGGCAGGCAGAGGCCCAGGGCTCCTGCCATCAGCACTGGGCTTTGCTGATAAGCTCGGGCTCTTGTGCTGATGTGCACGGCCGGAAACCTCATCTAACAACCATACCAACGATGCTTTTCCTAGAGGAAATTGGTTTTGTGCTGCTGAGGACTGTGGCATTGGTTGAGATCTATCTGTGGGGAATTTGGAGATTTTGTGTGTGTGGCTGTGTGTATATTTTTGTATTGCTGTATATGTACTTACTTGGGGCTATGCGTGCACCTGTTTGTGGTTATGTGTATATGAGACTCTGTGTATGTGTATGTGTGTGTGTGTGTGTGTGTGTACGTGAAATGGGTGTGTGTGCAACCAGAGACAGACAAATGATCTTTCCTGATCACCTGTCATCACATCGGTTGTGTGTCTCAGGGTTATACCAGTTCTATTTTTCTTGGGACTTTACTTTGATGTCTTCAGAGATTCAAAGCTAGTCTCTACCTTACCGACTCCTGCATAAAACTGGTGTAGTTCATGCATGAGAATATTCCTGATGCATTGGCTTCTGGAGTGTAGTCTTCAGCCCAAATCCCATGCATTTTGTCTTACCCTGTAGACCATCACAATAAAAAAAAGTGTGGTCTGTGGACAGATTCTGATCTAGGAGCTGAGATGATTGTTAGTAATGAGATAGCAAGATTACACAAGATCCTAAACCAGCACACTGGTTCCTTCACTGTGACAGAGTGATGCTATGGAAAAAAATATCAGCTGAACCACATGCTCAAAAGCACAGTTGACTTCTGTTCTGGGCCAAGCTTCTTGTAAGATCAAGAACTGGAAATATCTAGTTCCGGGGGTAGTACTTTGTGTTGTCCTGCTACCTGAGAGTGTTCTAGTAGGTTTAAAATCATTTATCTTCCCCAGGAGACTGGGCCAAGTGCTCAGAGTTCACCCCCGCCCCTCAGCTCTTCTTATCCACACAGCATGGCTTCCCAGCTTTCCAGGCACGCAGAAAAGTCAGCCAGAGCAGGGGCTTTTAACTCCTGGAGGTTCTCATAAATTTCTCATTCCATCCCCCAGCACCAAGAACAATTTTCTGGATCAGAAACTTAAATTGTAGTGTTTTTAACACCATAATACCGTTAAATCAGAAGAGATTTGTAGAAAGTGGAGCAATTTGTTATGTTAATAAATATATATGTTCCCTTTTCCCTATCCCCAAAATGGTTGCCAAGTCATTACTTAATTGTATCTTCAAACCCGTATGGATCTCTAATCCTAATTTGAGTTTATAAGCACTGACATATTTGACACTATTTTTGTGAGCATGTTATGATTTAAAAAAAAAATCTGAGGATTGAGTCAAGGTTAAGAGAAGTCTTTTCTATCTAAAGTAATTAAAGGGAAAACAGACTGCAAACTGTGGCTATCTTAAGTGGAAACTAAAATGCGAGTATATATTTATGATGCTTTGAAATCTGTGTGTCTGCGCCTGTCTTCAAAATCTTGTCATCTTGAATTTTGTATCAAGATGGTAATACAACTGAAATTTATCTATGTCCAGGCAGGCCTTCCCCCACATCAAAATTCATTATTCTAAGCTAAATAAATAAAAATGCAAAGAGAATTATTCTCCAGTTTATTTGTCTGTAAAATAGGAAAGCCCAGTAATGTATTAAGCATGAAAACCCATTACCATGGGTTGTTATTAAATTTATCATTTTTAAGTGAGTCTGTCTCTTTGTACTCTGAAGTCAGATCAGTGACTCTGCATTTTGATTTGCAATGTTGTTTGGAAGAGATGAAATAGGATTTATCATCTGCTTGTGTTTTCTGCTCAACCCCCGTTCGTTCATTGCCTAAGCCACGTAAGAGCACCATCAGAAGAAGATCCTTGAAACTAATTTGAGTTGCTAGCCAAAGTCACTTTGTATAACCCTCAAACGATTGGACTTTTGAACTGGAAACACTGTGTCGGGTCTCTCTGACTTCAGGTGGATGGAAGTGACCTACTTTCCTGCACCCCGACCTAGCACAGTGCATCTGATACAGGAAGGATAGAAGCTTATGGCTCAAAGAAAAGCCACAGAGTTTCATAGCAGAGCTTTCAATGAAGGACTTCCTTGTTCCCAACTGGTTCTTACTTTTCCAGCCTTCATTGCTGTCGGGAACCTCGAGGATTTACCTCGAGGATTTCCAAAGCAGACTCCTGAAATGTGCATTCAAAGTAAGAAGAATACAAAACACAGAGTTTAATTCCCCAAAGTACCCTTTATGGTCAGACGT
The DNA here is from genome assembly GCF_002288905.1 of Enhydra lutris kenyoni. NCBI lineage: Eukaryota > Metazoa > Chordata > Mammalia > Carnivora > Mustelidae > Enhydra > Enhydra lutris. Next base: position 3,530,378 of record NW_019154148.1, on the reverse strand, counting down.
ATCTCATCCTTTAGATCTAGCTTACGTGTCATTTTTTTTTTCTCCTTGGGCTAACCTATTTAAAGTTGCCTGCCTGCTAACTTCTTTGTCCCCCTCTACCTCTGTCGCTACTTCCTTCGAAGCATTTATTAGAGTGGTGGTTTATCTTGATTTACTTATTGTTTATCTCTGAATAATAGAAACTCCATGAGGGCAATGAACCCATATTTATTTATTTACTTATTTTTTAAACCCCAGAGTTTAGCGCAGTGTCTGGTTTTGACAGACTGCTCAAATATATTAGAAAATGTGGTGAATGAATCATAGAGGTGTGAGGTTGGGACTTTGGTTACTTGATAGTTTTAGGAAGTGTCAAAATATCTAAAAAAGATGGCTGAAGGTGAATGGGAAATGCATTTTGAAGATTGATTGATTGATTGATTTAGAGATCATAAGCAGGAGGGGTTGAGGGAGAGAGTCTCAAGGAGACTCCTTGCTGAGTGTAGATCCTGACGTGGGGCTCGATTTCAGGACCCTGAGATCATGAACTGAGCCAATACCAATAGTCTGGACCATAACCGACTGTGTCACCCAGGTTCCCCAGGAAATGTATTTTTAAAAGGCTTATATTACCCTTATCATTGGATACAGGAGCAGCACCTGCAAACCTTTTCCATTTCTGGAATACTGCACTGAGAGTAAGCTTCAGATGTGTCTCTGAATTTTTATATTTATTTTTATTTTTTAAGGTTTTATTTATTTGTTGGAGATAGCAGGAGGGGGGGTATGAATGGGGTAGGGGGAGCAGAGGGAGAGGGAGAAGCAGGCAAGGAGCTAATTGCAGGGCTCCAGCCCAGGACCCTGCGATCATGGCCTGAGCCAAAACAGACATTTAACTGACTAACCCACACAAGCACCCCCATGTCTCTGAAATTTTAAATCATTACAGTTATTTTCTTGATATTTAGAAATGGCCATTTCCTAAGGAGCAGCTGATCATCAAGAAGCAAAAAATTTTTGCTTTCCCCACTTGCAACATGCACAAATGATTGCAAGACAGTGTCTATTTGCAATGTATATTCTTTCTTTCTTGCAGAAGTCATTAAAAAAAAAAAAAAAGCTGCGTTTTTGTTCAAAGATGTGGAGCAGGTCAGATAGTAAGGCTTTTATTTGAATTAAGTGGAACCAACTGTTTGCTGCTTCTAGCGAAATTGAACAGTTAGTCAATTTTGCTTTCAGTATGACTAATTGCAATCTTCCTTAAAGATCATGCAGGAAAGAGCAATAACAATTAAGACCTCAGAAGGAGAAAGCATACTTTTATCAATTAAAGTGTAAAAAATTGTAAACATTTTTTTTTAAGCTGATCTGGTCTCTTAGGGAATATAAGTAAGAGGCAATGAATCAATGGATATTTTTTTGGGAAGAGCATTCTTAAGTTTGTTGATTATTTCAAAATATTATCTGGAAATCTGTGTGATTAGCAATCCTGGAACCAGGCTGGGCATTTGTTTTGTTCTTGGTACATCTCACGGTATCATTCCATAAAAAGCAGTGAGAGAGAGAAGCTATTAAAGGCAAGGATGGTAGAGTTCAAGATGGAATCCTGATGGGATCAAAGTGGCCTTACAGGTTGATGATAGCTGGGACATAGAAGTAGTGGCATTTCAAAGGACTTATGTTTCAAATGTTAGGTGGACATATTGGTGAGATGGTTATGACATTTTGCAAATTGCTTTATAGATGGGATACAATTGCAAACATACTCCATCCAGGGTCCCTCCCCCATTTTTCCTAGAAATGGACAAACTAATTTTAAAATTTATTCAAACACATAGGGAACTAAAATGTGTAAAACAATCTTGAAAAACCATAGTGAAATTTGAGGATCACCACTACCTTAACCCAAGAGTTAGCATGAAGCCATGTAATCATGAAGGTAGGGTACTGGCATGAAGATGAACACATGGGTCAGTTATGAAACTAGAGAGCTCAGAAATAGACCCACATTAATCTGATCAACTTTTTTTTTTTTTAATCTGATCAACTTTTAATGAAGAGAGCAAAGGAATCCAATGGAGAAAGAAAAGTCTTACCCAGTGGTGCTGGGACAAATGGATATGAATATGGACGTGAATGATTCTCAAACTCTAGTTTCAACTACACACAAAATTAATTAGGAATGGATCATGACTAAATGAAGAAACATACAAAAAACTAGACTAGTAGAATGTCTTGATGAGTTATGGGTAGGTGATGTTTTCTTAGAACAACAATCCTAAAAGAAAAAAATCTGATAAATTGGAATCCATCAAAATGTAAAACTACTTGTCAAAGCTCAACAACTAGAAAATGGCAGCCCAGTTTATGAATTGGTAAAACATAGTCCTGAAAGTGACTGGGGCTCAGTATATATTAAAAATATCTCTAGAAAGGAGAACCCTCTTACATTGTTGGTGGGATTGCAAACTAGTATAGCTGCTCTGGAAAACAGTATGGAGGTTCCACAAGACATTAAAAATAGCAATTGCACTACTATGTATTTACTCCAAAGATACAGAAGTAGTGAAGAGAAGGGGCACATGTACCCTAATGTTCATAGTAGCAATGTCCATAATGGCCAAATTGTAGAAGGAACCAAGATGCCTTTCAACAGACGAATGGATAAAGAAGATGTGGTCCATATATACAATGGAGTATTACACAGCCATCAGAAAGGATGAACACCCACCATTTGCAACGACATGGTTGGAACTAGAAGGGATTATGCTGAGTGAAATAAGTCAAGCAGAGAAAGTCAATTATCATATGGTTTCACTTATATGTGGAGCATAAGGAATAACACGGATGACCACAGAAAAAGGGAGGGAAAACTGAAGAGGGAGATATTAGAGAGGGAGACCAACCATGAGAGACTCTGGACTTCAGGAAACAAGATGTGGGTTACAGAAGGAAGCGGGGTAGGGGGATGAGGTAACTGGGTGTTGGGTATTAAGGAGAGGACATGTTGCAATGAGCACTGGATGTTAAATGCAACGAATGAGTTGTTGAACACTACAACAAAAACTTATAATGTCCTATATGCTGGCTAATTGAACATAATAAAAAAATACCTTTAAGTCAGCAATAAAAGGACATACAATGCAGTAAAAAAAAAATGGGCGAACAAATGGAACTCTTAACCAAGAAATAAGCATGTGAAGGCATTAATCTTCACGAATCTTCAGGGAAGTGCAGGTTAAAACTGTAATGAAAGACTGCTAAATATCCATCAAATAGGTAACACTAAAGAGACTGACCACACTGAATATTGGAGAAGCTGTGAAACAAACGGAATCTATTCTGTTGTGTGTAGGAGTGTAAGATAATGTGAGTTGGCAAAACCATCCGGCAGTATCTCAGAAAACTAAATCTACATCTAGCTTATGGAATAGTTCTACTTTCAAGTATTTTTCGAAGACAGATGAGAGAATACACCCGCAAAATAATTTGGTTTGCAAGAATGGTTTGCAAATAATTTGGTGCAAGAATGTTCACAGCAACGTTATTCATAATAACCCAAATCTGTAAACAGCCCAGGGGTTCATCAACAGGTGATAAATGCATCCCCTGGAATGTCGTTTAGCAGTGAAGAAGAATGAACTGATGCAAAAAATTTAAAAAATTGGGTTGAATCTGAAAAACATGCCGCTGAAAGAAAGTCTTCCATGAAAGAGGTTGTACTGTTTTGTCCAATTTTTATGAAGTTCTACTATAAGCAAAACTCATCTTGGTGAAAAAAGAACCAGGATTGTGGTTGCCTCTGGTGGGGGGTCAGAGAGTGAAGGAGAGATGGACATGATTTCTGGGTGACGATAATGTTCCGTATGTTGGGAAAAGTTGGGATCACTTAGATGTATGTATTTATCAGAACTTATCAAATGATCTATTTATAATCGATGTAAGTAAAGCATACAAATAACAACTAAAACAAAAAAATGAAAATGCACATAACATTTTAGCTTTCTGTAAGGTAGTTTTATTAATTTGGATCCCATGGGAGCCTGGGATCAGTGTCAGTGTATCTCTCAACAGTTTGAAATTCTATGCGAACCCTGGAAGGGGGTTTCAAAGTGTTCGTGACGTGGTCAAAAGGAACGCTTTGTGACTTCCCCCAAATTCAAAGAAACAGCTACAGAATTACCTTTCAGATTAATAAAAAGCTTTATAAATTTGTTTTTATAATGAAATACTATAAATTTTAAGTTGGGATTCAGAATTTGGTGTCATACTTCAGGGATCCCCCCCCCCCCCAGTTTGTAGCGATGATGTGCCCATTGCTTAAGGGATCCAACAACAGTTTTGATGCATTCCCTATATCAATTCTGAAGGTGGTGGTTCTCAATAAATACTTTCATATCTTGATGTCTATTCTGCAAGCTAAAAAAGAGATAATATTGCACATAATTACATCAGTGTATATAATATTTGAGTATGGTCTATACATATATGTATGGACAGGCAGTAATGCTGAAAGATTCAAAATTGAGTTGCTCAAGGTCATTATGAAAACAGTGATTAGACTCTAAGGCTGATAATATTACTTGTTGGAATGTTTTTATTAGGTTCTATTGCCCACCCACTGTCCTTTGTTAATTATCAATTTCATTTTAAGCTCTGACTCTAATGATGAGTGCTAAATTTCTTTGTTCACGGAAAATCAACTATGTGTATGAACTTCATGCCTTCTCTATGTAGGAAGAATCATTAGGCTACAATTAGTATTTAGTAATGATTTCCAGAAATAGTTCCCAACTATTATAACTTGCTAAAACTTAAGGTGTTTTATAATTACGAAAGAATATTACATTTGTGAGAACTCTCTGCTAACCTCTCCTGCCAATTTGCATCTAATTGTGAGTGGTTTCTTCAGACCTATTGATAAACTATAATAGCTACATTTGAGACTACGGAGCTACGTTGCTATGTTGGTTTTATAGCACACGTAAAGTGATTTATAAGCAAATAAAGTGATTCATGTGTTGTCATTAGTAGTGAAATACTTAGGTATAATACCTTCACAGAGTGGTGTGGATACTGGAGTAAAGGTCTTCAGGAAATGAGTCTAGCTAATGGTTGCTGCGTTTCCAGTGGTAGCAGAGGTCCTGGTTCTGTCTTTGGACCGTATTCTCATTGTTTCATGTAATTATGGTTTTATATAAGCGATGAAAGTCTACACCTAAAACTAATACTACGCTGTATGTTAATTAACTGGAATTTAAGTAAAAACTTGAGGCGGAAGGGCAAAAAGGACGGGTGTCAAATCACTGCCTTCACATGAGCCAAAAAGAAAAAAAAAGGCAGGAAAAGCTTAATAACTAATGAAATCACAAGTTATTCTTCCTATATTTGATAAAGTACATGCTATTTATGTATCAAGAGCAATAAAATTGATCTTGTCAGAGAATGTAATGAAAAAAAGATACCTGTGTCCATTATTTGAAATGGTTCTAAGTGTGAAATATTTCATTCCAGTAAATTATTTTTAATAATAGCATATGACTGAATATCTTGCCTACAGATCTGATCAGTGTCCAAATGCTCTATTGCTTCTGATAAAGGGCAAATTAGGTAGATCCTGTATTCCATTTCAGATTGTATTAGCACCATGACCATCAGTTTCCATGGAGTGCCATATTTGACTTAACAGTAACATAATTTTAAAGGTCATCTTTAGCTATGCCCATAAAAATATTATGGAACAGGAAATGGTTAGACTAAGGGAGATACCCATTTGCTTTTTTAAAAGTAAAACTTTTAATCATGTAAAAATACATTATCCTATCCCTCTTTGGGTTTGACTAGCTCCTTAACTTGCTCACGAAATTCCATTCGCCTTCAACAGTTAGTCTTTGGATTGTTAAATGGGTTGCATGGGAGGGACTCATGTGTTGTTGTTACTAACGAAATACTTAGGTATAATGCCTTCACAGAGTGGTGTAGATACTGGAGTAAAAGTCTCCAGGAAATGAGTCTAGCTAATGGTTGCTGTGTTTCCAGTGGTGGCAGAGGTCCTGGTCCAACCCCTGGGACCATATTCTCATTGTTTCATGAAAAATTCTATCTTGCCTCTCCTAATTAACAGAACAAAGGTTGCTCCTAATTATCTGGGTGGGTCAGCTAATCTTTGTCTCTCTAACTTCAGGTCTTTTTTCCAGCCTTCAAGTGTTTCCATGATACTTGACATAGGGCTAGTGCCTAGAAATGTGTTAAAAAAAATAGTCTGCAGGGGAGCACCTGGGTGGCTCAGTGGGTTAAAGCCTCTGCCTTCGGCTCAGGTCATGATCCCAGGATCCTGGGATCGAGCCCCACATTGGGCTTTCTGCTCAGCAGGGAGCCTGCTTCCTCCCCCTTCTCTGTCTGCTTCTCTATCTACTTGTGATCTCTGTCTGTCAAATAAATAAATAAAAAATCTTAAAAAAAAAAAAAAGTCCACAGAGCAGAAAATGTCGGTTAAGCTACAGAGATGTATGAATAGTTTAGACTCAGGCACACGAAATCAACCGACAGTTGGCCAACGACTGCTTCTACCAGAGCTGATAGTCTGACCCGTACAAATTGAAGCAAGAATCACTTAAACTAGGGTCTGCGAAGTTAGTGATCTCCACCACTTACCAAGAGAAAGAGTGTATCAGTATATCGCCTTTTTTTTTTTTTTTAAAGATGTAGTGAAGGTGTCCTGACATGACCATGAACTGGCAACACAAGCTTCTTTGAAACAAGTAGTTTTCAGAAGAAGGCAGTTAACTTCTAGCTTCCGTTGCTCATTGTACCTTTTTAGTAGGGTCACATTAGTACATTGTCATGGTGCTCTAGACAAGGAGACAGCTGGAATTCTTAAAGACATTTTGTCATTTTCTAATGTTTCCTTTTGTTTGAGATTAATAGGTAGTTTAGGAGTCTATACAAAACAATTTCAAAGGGATTGCTGGTATGTGTGCATTTCAGCCGCTAAGAATGGGGAAAAAAATGAGCATTTCCACATAGCATTCTCTTGCTATAATGAAAGTTAGAACTCCTCTGTAATCCAATTATCAGCCTCAAATTTTTCACTCTGGCAAACCCGTTTCTCTCATTTTTGTCTTGCAACTGGATATATTTTAATATAATTGGGCTTTATATCTACTGTAGTTCTAACAGCACTGTGCTTGGATGCCATCTAGAGAAAATGCCTAATTGTGTCCTACCCCTCCATTTCCACATATTTTCTTCCCTTTAGATTAGGTATGGGACAGAGTAGGGAGAAGGCTCAGATAATGTTTGTGTTTGCAGTTTATTTGGGCAATAACTTTGTTGACATAGGTTAATTGAGCATGCTCTGAAGGGCTAAGATTAGCTGTGTAAGGATGGAAAATAGGACAAATATATTTAAATGTTAGAATAACTGGCCTGTGGGGTAACACCTGGGAAGCTCAGAGGGTTAAGCCTCTGTCTTCGGCTCAGGTCATGGTCTCAGGGTCCTGGGATCGAGTCCCGTATCAGGCTCTCTTCTCAGTGGGGAGCCTGCTTCCCTTCCTCTCCCTCTGCCTGCCTCTCTGCCTACTTGTGATCTCTGTCTGCCAAATAAGTAAATAAAATCTTAAAAAAAAAAAAAAAGATTAACTGGTCTACTTGCAGCCACCACCTTCACAAGAAGAAAAGTCTGTGATATCAGCAAGAGGAAGAGAAGCTCGAGGCAAGATGTCAGAGTTGGGCTTTATTTATTTGTTTTATGTCTCAGGGTGTGCATGAGTGTATATATGTATGTAGGTTTTTGAAGGTGTGGTGTGGGATGAGTTGGCTATAGACAGGTAGCTTAGCCTGAACTTGTTAGTCAAAAGCAAGGTCAAGGTTGAAAAATTGTTTGAATAGTAGATTGTGGCCTGGCTGGTTGTATTGTTAATGTAACCATTTCATATTAATTGAACCAATTTCTGCTGCATACTTATCACGTACATTCCGTGTGCAAGACTAGACATTAGGGAAGATAAGAGTTTGAGCATTTTCATTTCTAATACTCCTTACAGTAATGTTATGATAGCAACAGGTACAAGATAACTTTTGGAGCACAGGGAATGGGTACCAGTTTTAAACTGGAGACTCAGAGAGATCCTTCTTAAAGAGTTGATTACTGATGATCCCATGTCCAGAGGTGACCACATATGTGAAAAGAATGCCTGTCCCATTTAAGGACCTAGAGGTGACACAGAGGGTTGTAGAGAGGGTGGCAGAGAGATGTAGTAACAGTTCTGTCCAGGGCTGGATCATACAGGGGCTGGTATGTGCTATTGAAAATTGGTGTCCTATAGCTTAGGACATTGACTGAGGGAATACATAGAGCTATGGCTATATGTACCTTTAGAATGACCCCTCTAGCTGTAAGGTACAAAGGAATAGAATAGAGACAGTACTGGAGATGTTGGGCCACTTAGGAAGTTGATTTCATAACCTAAACAAGGAAGGTCTGTGTGAGCAGCAACAGTAATGAAGGTAACAGTGAGTTCAAGGAACATAAATGCAGTAGAATTCATAGCTGTCATTAATGAATTAGACATGAAGGGCAAACCACAGAGGGAAGAAAAGGATAGCACTTGAATTTCTCTCTTGGATTTGCTACTGGTTACTGACACTGGGGGTGTAGAAGTCATTGTGGTTGGGTTTGGAAAAGGTGGCGATCTACTGTGATAGGACTTTGAAAGACTGTGGGAACACAGCCTAACAGAAATCAGCCTCTCAAAAATGGAAGTGTAATTATTTGAAGAGATTCATTTAAGGAGATAATAAAAATACAGAGAACATCTGGGAAAACATCTTATAGATGGCCCTGTCTCATAGACATGCTCTGTTGCCTTTCTACACTTTCTCCTTTTTCTCTGTCTTTATCACAAGACAGAAATACAGGACATAGAGAAGAAAGGACAGAAAGAAGGACAGGACCTAGATTGAAAAACAGCTCTCTAGTGAAGGGAAGATAGTAGTCGTCTGGCTCTAGAGAGCAGACTTTTCCTCTAAGTGTTGAACATTGACTCTACAGGTCTGGCTAATTCCACATGTCTAGGGAGATTCTATCTCTAAATCAGTGTTGGTCTACTTGATTTCCATGGATTCTTTTAGCTCCATGATTGTCTCATAATGGGAGGTAAGGGTGAAATGAGTGAAAAAAGCTAATGGAATCAGGGAAGAGGCAAAGAGCCCCTGAGCTAGGCCTGTGCTCTGCACTTCCAATAACTTGAGGTGGGAAAAAAATACAATAAACATTTCTTCATAATTCTACCCAATAAGTTGGTTCAGGAGAGAATTTGGAGACTGAGAACGGGGCGATGGGGTTGGTGGAGGAAGTGAGGAAGATGGTGCATAGTAATTTGTCCCTTGTATGTTTTGCCTGAGTATATTCTGATCAGAGATCACAAGGCTCCAAATCTTTAGAATGATGAAGAGTCCTTCATGGTGCTACAGCTGACCTGGTAGATTTGGAGAAATTTCTCACAATTCATCTCTTAGTTATTTCTCGTGATCTAAGATAAATATTTGTTACAACTTAGATTTTGCCAGATGACTCACACCCAGCATCCTTGTAATTTCATGAGATTTCCGCCCCCCCCCCCCGCCTTTGGCTCCAAGCAGAATGAAAAGACAACATTAGAGTAGCTTAAACAAGATAGAAGACCCTGGCCTGGGTTGTTGAGAACATTGTGGAGCCCAGTCAGCACACGGGCCCTAAATCTCTGTCTCTCCCACTAAGAGACTCAAAATTGGAATGTATGCTAAATCACTCTCATCTAGCTCTGCTATATGTGCCCTTCCTACCCACTGCTGTTCTGTGTTCAGCCCACTTAGCATGATCAAAGAAAGAGTGAGAAGGGTCCATGGCCATTTCTTCATGACACTACCCAGAAATGGGACTCACTGCTTCCGCACTGTTAAACTTCCTCCCTCTGTTGGCCTAAACTTATTCAACATGGAAGCCCTTGGCTTTCAAGGAGGTCGGACCACACAGTTTTGGGAGGCATGGTCATCCACCTGGATTGTATTTTTTTTTTTAAAAGATTTTATTTATTTATTTGACAGACAGAGATCACAAGTAGGCAGAGAGAGAGGAGGAAGCAGACTCCTGCTGAGCAGAGAGCCAGATGCGAGGCTCGATCCCAGGACCCTGAGATCATGACCTGAGCAAAAGGCAGAGGCTTTAACCCATTGAGCCATCCAGGTGCCCCTGGATTGTACTTTTAAAGGAAAAAGAGGACGAAGAAAGTCAGAACAACTGGCAGTCTCTGCCACGTGAGTCAAAACAGTTCTCCGAAATATTCAGAAAAGATCAGATGTTTTTAAATTGTTTTGGAGCCACTTGGAATATATATGTATATATGGCCAATTAGGCATGAGACTTGCCTATAGTTCTTTTAGAATTATTTTTCCAAGGTTGTCAGTATGATGAGTATGATTTTAACTAAAAATAAAGTTTTAAAGAAAACCACAAAGAGAATTGATTGATCATAAACAGGAAAAAGGAACCCTATTGTTACCAAGTTTTTCTGTTAAAACATTATTTGAAGTTTTATATTATTATTGCAGACTGTCAGAGTTGATAGTCAGTAAATATGTTTGACTTTCAGGTTTTTTAAAAATTATTTATTTATTTATTTATTTTTAAAGATTTTATTTCTTTATTCGACAGAGAGAGATCACAAGTAGGCAGAGAGGCAGGCAGAGAGAGAAGAGGAAGCAGGCTCCCCGCTAAGCAGGGAGCCAGATGCAGGGCTCGATCCCAGGACCCTGGGATCATGACCTGAGCCGAAGGCAGAGGCTTTAACCCACTGAGCCACCCAGGCGCCCCTACTTTCAGGTTTTGTAAACTCTGAATTCTTAGCACAAAGCAGACTCGGCCTTGCAATCCATTTCCTTTAATATAGCCCTCCTTTCTAGAATAAAATCTTGGTAAAATATTAATCATTTCTCAATTAAGATGTTTATTCAACTCCTAGGTAATATCCATGCTTTCCCTGTTAATATCAAAAATAGATTCAGATATGCTAATTCCTACAATTGTTAGTCTTGGTGGTTCTTGCTTGATTTTCCTGATTCATTATATGTTTACAGGTTAAATGAGGAAGACTTCTTGATTCTTGGTGTTCCTATTTTCTTGTTAATTTTAATACCAGTGCCTTAACTAAAAATTGAAGACTGAGGATTAAAAGGTATTCTGTTTGGCTGTTGGCTTTGAATTAAATTGATAGTATTCAGTTTCATTTGCAAAGAAATTGTCTTTCTTTAGGGGGGAGATGGTGGAGGAGGCCCTGATCTGAATTATTTTTGTGTTTAATATGTTTCATCTGCATTTCGGCAACGAAAGTTGTGTGAGCTCAACATTTCACGTCTCTCTTGCATTTTTATATAGCCTGAGACCCAGCACTGGCTCTAAAACTGTTGAGAATTATTTATCTTTCTTTCCAAAGTGCTGCCCAGATCCTTGGGAAAATAGCCTTAAGTTGTAAGAGGTTAGAAAGGAAGTCAGAGAGGGGTCCCTGGGTGGCTCAGTTGTTAAGCATCTACCCTCCGCTCAAGTCGTGATCCTGGGGTCCTAGGATCGAGTCCTGCATCTGGCTTCCCTCTGCTCAGCGGGAAGCCTGCTTCTCCCTCTCCCACTCCCCCTGCTGAGATTCCCTCTCTCACTGTCAAATAAATAAAATCTTAAGGAAAAAAAAAAAGAAGTCAGAGAAAAGAACTAATGAAATCATGGGTAGGCATAAGCAAAAAGGCCCTTACAAAAGTATCCAGCCGACGCCTGTATTCGGAGAGCTCTATGCCACCGCAGTTGGACTGATACCGTGTTTTTGTCCTGGTCCTATTATTGGAAAGCCTGATAATGCACCCAGATGACCGATTCTCTTTTACTCGAGCTAATACAGCGGCTTCGTTCTGGAAGATCATTTTCTTTGGATTGCCATCTGCTGCCCGGGATTTTTCCAGCATGCTCTCAGTTCTCACCCTCCGGCAGAGTGTGCCATCCTGCTCTGGTCGGTTCATACTCGAGATACAGGGACACCATCCTCTTGAATCCAAGAAAGGACCAACCCAATGCCAGAAAGATAGAAAATGCAGCCTAAGAAAAATGCATTCATCCCCAAAGCTATTGAAAGGCAGGGGTAGGTCTAGAGGCAATTCATAGCACCCTTAAAAGTTGACAGATAAACAGTGGTAGCAACCCAGGCTCTAGTGCCCTGGCCCTGATCTCAAATGGATTTACCTGATTCCAGCTAATTGAATGGGAAACAACAATCGCAGGAGAGAGGCAGGGAGAGAAAAAAATAAAAAAAATCTTATCAGTTGTTGTAACTCTTCTAAGCAAGGAAATGCAATTTCCTGATTGCCGAGAGAGAGCTTGTGTAAATCTTGCTGACGTATTTTATATCGCGGCTAATGAAATGTGTTTTAGTAATCTAAGTGCTGTTAGCCTGGTCTTGGCTGTGCACGGTTGCTGGGTTTCAGAAGCCTGTGTTTGTTAAGAATGTCAAGTAGTTCTCAAAAAGTTACTTTGCTAGCTAATGGGTGTTGTCTCTGTCCGGAATGGGTTAGCAGGTTGGCTGTTGGCTTGTTTTGTTTGTTTGTTTTGTTTTGTTTTTTTAAGATTTTATTTATTTATTTGACAGAGAAAGAGATCACAAGTAGGCAGAGAGGCATGCAGAGAGAGAGGAGGAAGCAGGCTCCCTGCTGAGCAGAGCCCGATTCGGGGCTCGATCCCAGGACCCTGGGATCATGACTTGAGCCGCAGGCAGAGGCTTAACCCACTGAGCTACCCAGGTGCCCCTGGCTGTTGGGTTTGAAGAGTGCTGGCGCTGTCCTAATGGAGGAGAGTGTGCTATTGGGGAGGGGCAGGGGGCTGGCTCACTTGGCCTTGAATTAAGGAGCAACAATGGTAAGTATTCAAAAGAAATGGAATCAGTATTGAAGCAATCCATCACAAGGGCAGCAGAAGGCAGTGGTGGAGGCTCGTACCCACCATGGCGTGGCGGCTACTTGGCCATTTTTTATCTGTGTTACAATTGGAAGCTCTTACCCCTCCCCCCACATTTTCCCTTTTTAAAAATTGTAACTATTTCATAGTCGTCAGGAGGATGAAGTGAGATTATAAGCACAAGGGTCCCTCCAAGCAGGTACTGAGCAAATGCTAACATCGCCAAGCACCGTGTTTAGCGCATATTATGAATATGAATGGTGTTGTGTGTTTAACTCCTACGCTCCAGTCTTTATAAGTGGCATAATCAACTCTAACCAACTATAATCAGCTATTTCACTTGAAAGGCGCTTTCCTCTTCATCTTAAACAGTTGCATAGCCCAGGCGTAGATAAGGATACAGCTTTTTTTGACTAGCTGCCAAAGTAAACATTGTTTGAATTAGTAATATATTTGCTTATTCATGACTTATTATATACGTAATATATCATGTTTCTGTGTTCCTAAAAGTTACTTTAAATATTTTATAGGGAAATACAACACATACATTATTTGATATTTTCATTTTCTGTCCATTCCTGTTTTGACATACAACTGAACATTTGGTCCCCCACAGTGACTTCTAAATTTCTAAAATTGTAACCAGTTGCAGAGTTAATTTAATCAGAATTCTCAGTTCATTATCCTTATTGTGACTATATTATGTTTTCATTCTCCATCCTTCTAGTTGCTCTGCACTGGATATAGCTTTGAGAGAGAGAGAGAGAGAGACCATAATAATTTATATATTCCTATGCTTTATTTTTTTAAACCGCACTAAAAGAAATGATTTCATTTCTTTACCAACTACCTTTTTTAAAATTTTTAAAAAAAGATTTTATTTATTTATTTGACAGACAGAGATCACAAGTAGGCAGAGAGGCAGGCAGAGAGAGAGAGAGGTGGAAGCAGGCTCCCTGCTGAGCAGAAAGCCCGATGTGGGGCTCGATCCCAGGATCCTGGGATCATGACCTGAGCCGAAGGCAGAGGCTTTAACCCACTGAGCCACCCAGGTGCTCCTCTTTTTTTTTTTTTTAATTTTTACCTAACAATGTTTTTGAAATGTATTCATACTCATAAACATAGCTGTGTCTTTACTTTTGACTGCTCCAGTATATTCTAAGTTGTACATGTCAACATCCTTTTCCTTACCCGTTCTCTGCTGAAAACCTAGGTTGCCCATGATTCCCTGCTATTATTACAACTCGGAAGAAAACATACTCAAGCACAGTCCTTTATGGAACTGTGAGCTTTTCTTTCCAGTAACGCTGATTGAACAGAGGCTCTTTATGAACACAGTTGACCTACGTTTCACCAAATAGCTTCCTAATACAGTCTTACCACTCTTTTTGCAATAGAAGTACCTACATTAGGTCCCTACTGAAAATTTGAAAATTCTTACTTTTTTTTAAAAAATTTTAAGATTTTATTTATTTATTTGATACAGAGAAAGACAGAGAGAGCACAAGCAGGGGTGGTAGGAGAGGGAGAAGCAGGCTTCCTGCTGAGCAGAGAGCCCGATGTAGGGCTCGATCCCAGGACTCTGGGATCATGACCTAAGCTGAAGGCAGATGCTTAACAACTGAGCCACCCAGGCACCCCCAAAATTCTTACTTTTCATCCTGAGTTATTGATGGGAAAAAAGGAAGACTTGCCCATTTTATTTAACTCAAAAATTTTATTTCAAGAGAATGGACACAGTCTTGATGTTATTAATGTAAGCTCTGTGGTTTCTGACCCTTTACATAGTTGATCTTAGCCTGTGTGGAGAACAGAAAAGCACCCAAACAACATGGATCTGAGGCAGGATATGCAAATAAGTGCTTTCCTTAATTTGACTTTGAAAATGCCAGCCCTGCTATGATATCATTATGTAACAAAAGTGTGTTTTAAAGTAAAATTTTAAATAACTGACCCACATGTAAGATGATGTCTCTGATTTATTAACAAATTCCAGGAAGGATGTTGTAGAGTTGAAACCACACTCAATTGTGTGTGTAGTACTTTGTAGTGAAAATCCATCTCTTCTTTCTAATTCACTGAAAACATAATTAATGATATTTTGCTTTTGTATATGGGTATAATTATTTGGGTGCCTGAATGAAATTTTTATTTTCGATTCTTTTATATTGGAGATTTGGAATCTCAGATGCCCTGACAAAGTTGCAAAGGACATCAAGTTAGAGGACATGACTGAAAATATGTAACAGTATTTTACAAGTGAAAATATGTAACACTCGTGGCTACTGTTGGATTTTCCTATTCTCTTTGATCCACATTGTGTGATTCCTGGATTTTTTTTTTAAAGATTTTATTTATTTAATTGACAGAGGTCACAAGTAGGCAGAGAGGCAGGCAGAGAGAGAGGAAGGGAAGCAGGCTCCCTGCCGAGCAGAGAGCCCGATGCAGGGCTTGATCCCAGGACCCTGGGATCACGGCCCAAGCCGAAGGCAGAGGCTTTAACCCACTGAGCCACCCAGGCGCCCCTGATTCCTGGATTTTGATCAGCTTTCTTGCTTGACTTCTTCCCAACCCCTGAGATCTAACTGGATCCTTAGCAGGATTCTGAAGCTGCTGTCTTCAAGAGCAGACCATTCTATCGCCAAATATAAAGGATTTTCTTCAGCCTTTCCTTTTTGAAACTCATTTCACTTAATTTTTTTTGGTCCTTGACCCTTCTGGATCTCCCTCTTTCCTCTCCATCATCTCTCCACTTGCTTTGCTTGGTCTACTTTTCCTATGTCCTGCTTCGGCTGTTGCCTAACATCAGACATTTTCAGGGCATGATGCTGGTCCTCAATTTAGGTCCAAAAGCCTAATTATGTAAGTACAGGGTGAGTGTCAATGGGATTGGACTTAATTCCTCTGTTGATAGATATCTGAGGCGCTTACGTATTAAAAAAAAAAATCCTTGTATTTGGGGAAAAAATGTGTTTGAGAGTTGAAGCAATCCCTCCATACCCCACACTAGTCATTATCTTTCTTTCAACTTATGTTAACTTCTGAACAATTCATATCATCGGTAACCCTGCTAAACCTGGTGGACCCAGAATGAGGAGGATCTGGAGCTATTTAATGAGAGAAATGAATAAAGAAGCAAAGAATATTGACTTTGGGAACAGAAGACCAGGCATGTGCCTGATAAGTGACTTCACATGTTTACAAGCATGTCTAGTACATGAGAAAGAAAGACTTACTTTTCCATGTTCTTCCAAGTGAGAACAGCAGTACAAGTGGCTAAAACTTGTGAACAAATATGTAAATAAGGAAGTACTGAATGATAATGAAGGCTCTTTGCTCCAATAAAACCTACTGCTTTATGGAAAAAAATGAAAAGTTTCATTTCCCCGAAAGGAGAGCAAAGAAAATCCTCTCTCCCAGATGCATTATTAAATCCAACCTTGAATTAGATGACTTCTGGAATCCTGTGGCACTCAAAACTCCTCTCAGTTTCCCCTGATGCTTGCAGGCATGGGGCCATTTTTCTATTCAGCCAGCTCCAAACTTAAGAATCATTTTCAATTAATCTATTTTTATCTGCCTCTTAGAGTAATTCAGAAATACTTACTAATTCTCAGAATGCCTTTTACAGCTGGCTCTGTTATTTTCCCCAGTTTCTCTGTCTAGGTCACTGCTGTTGTCTTCTGGGGGTCCTCTCTGGTCCCCAATCCTGCATGCATTAATACACGCGTCCTGTAAGGCAAACTTCCCTTCATGTTATGCTCAGCAGATGGCCCTAGCTAAAAGCTCTGCAAAAAGTTCTGTTCTGCCGATTTCACCTAACTCACAACTCCCTATTACCTGACTGCACTGTCATGATTTTACTACATTGGATACTCCTTCTTTCCATCTGTTCAATCTCCCTAGGTTTCCTTCCTTTCCTCCAATAAGCACCTCCAGGGTTCTCTTTCACTCGCTTGAAGGGCTCGCTGGACCCAACACTTTTGGTACTTCTGGTTTCAAGACTGCTATTTCTGCTTCCAGCAGCGTATGTTTTGGAATAAAATCTTCACCTCTTTTCCTCCTCTTGAGAGAAAAACAGCAGCAGCGGCCGTAATAATAACCAGAACCCTACGGGACAAAATGGCAGCCACCCTCTTGCAAAACTAGGCTAAAATACCTCTTAAAATTTTTACTAAAAGCCTTGAATTAAGGACAAGAAACACAAGTCACTATTCATCTTTTTACCCCCCAACTCGATGCTGATTTATAACCCGATGAGCCAAAAGTTTGAGGGAGACAGAAACAGCAACATGCCTGTGTCAAGTGTACCCTCTGTCTGCACGTTACTGCCATCAGCCCTCATTATTTGTGGATTCTGTATTTGTAATCACTTCCTTGCTAAGGTTTCTTTGCCAACCCCTGTGCTGCTTTGGCGCTTGTTCCTGGACGCATGTGCAGAGGGGCACCATTTTTGAGTCATGTGACTCCCATACCTGCTTGAGGTTGAACGCTCTGGTCCTCATCCTTCTTGTATCAGCTCTGATGCTATAAATGAATGTCCTACTCATCATGTGTTTAGTGCTACCGTCTTTACATTTTTGTGGGGTTCTTGTGTTGGTGTTTTTCCTGTCTTAAAGCCGTGTGGGTATACCGTGCAAGCCTATCTTGTGCTCCTAAGCTCTGTTCAAGAAGGTTGTGTGCTGGGGTGCCTCGGTGGCTCAGTGGGTTAAGCCTCTGCCTTCAGCCTGGGTCATGATCCCAGAGTCCTGGGATGAAGCCCCGCATGGGGTTCTCTGCTCAGCGGGGAGCCTGCTTCCTCCTCTCTCTCTGCCTGCCTCTCTGCCTACTTGTGATCTCTGTCTGTCAAATAAATAAATACAATCTTAAAAAAAAAAAAGAAGAAGAAGGCTGCGTGCTATACCTCAGGGAGAAAAGAGTTGCGCTCAATCAGCTTCGTTCATTCATGAGTTAGAGTGCTTTTTGGTCAGGAGTTGAATGTTAATGTATCATCAATATCTATTAAATCAGGTGTCTTTCAACACACATAAAACAAGGTTAGGCAGTGATCAATTGAGGAGACCAGTATACTGTGCCTGGAGTCTCATAGGAACCCTGGTGTTTCCCTTAGGAACAATGTTTCTGTGTTCACGATGACTTGACAGAATATAACAGCTACAAAAGGGAAGAATTGACTCTAGACTCTAGTACGTGCATAAAATACACAAAAATATGGAAAGTGACAGTTAGCATCCTCTACTCATTTAATTAGGGGAAAAAAATCCCATTTGGAATAAAGGAGTAGAAGAATGCAGACCCACTTGTTTGCCCACCAGATGTAAAGTGAAGGCATCCTTCAGAAAAGGACCACTCCTTGGAGCTATGTACTTCATGGACCAAAAGGGAAGAACAGTGTTGGAATTGAGAAAAAGAAAGGTGGGGGGAGAGAGGTGGAAGCCGAGGAGGAGTGTGGTAGGGAGGGAGGTGGGAAGAGGAGGGAGAATGAGGAAGAGAGCCAAGAAAATGGGGAGTCCAGTTAATCAATGGAAAAATCTAAAGATGGCCAAGCTGATGAAAACAGAAACTCTAGTGCAACTGGCAAAGGGAATTAAAATGACTGTGCTGTTTAAAACCTGTGTTTCATTCAATCTTAGAGCAATAAAAGATAAGGAAAACAGAGTATAATGACAGCAATTGTATCTAGTGAGAGGAATCTGTCTTGAGTGTTTTTCAAGTTAACCGTTCCAACTTCTTGCTCACCTCCATGCATTTTAGATCAAAGACTTGTCCTTCTTCCTCTAACACATGCTGACGGTTTGGGTAATTGGCTTGAGAAATGGGAACCAGAGGCCCAAGGAGAGGGGGCTTGAAGTGGGTGGGTATTTACGGGCAGATGTGCAGGGAGCCATGTTGTGTCTACACTCTAGAGGGCAAAAACACACACACACAGCCAGAAGGGACAGGGAGAGAACGAAGAAGGGCGGCGTGGGGCGGGGCGGGGGGGGGGGCAGTTTGAAAAGTGACAGTAGCCTCTTGGCACTGAAATTCTGTTTTTCTCTTGTGCGTTCTTTTCTAAAAGTTCCCACCTACAAGGAACTAGAACTGTAAACCATTCCTAGTTTTCTTGAGAAAAGCAAATTATAACGAGATCAGGAAGATAAGGCGATAATTCTGTTTGGAGTAATATTTTGACTGTTATCAAGTGAAAAGTCCCGGTTGGAGGCCCTTGCCCGACTCCCTCCCACTGTTCCCCACTGACACTTGCCCTCCATCTTTTCTCCTATTATAAGATTTTGACAATAAAACCATGGGAGTGTTAAATGGGCCTCTCTAAGGGTGGTCTCCTTTCATTATAGCAGCAATGTCCCCTGGGACTGAAATGATTTCTATGAAGTTAGTTCTGTGATGCCTGCACCATTAGAAATAAAGGGCCATTGTAGCTGTTCAGGTGTGGGAGGGTGTAGTAACTTTTGATTGCCATGGTAACTTTTTCCTAGTGATTGGCATAGTACCTTTTCCATTAATAGTTTTCAGGCAGCAGAACGATTGTGGACAAGGAGTACTTGACGTTCCACGGACCTGGATTCTAATGTAAGAGGAAAAATTCAGGGATTCAAATGCCTTTTGAGTTTGCTCTCAACACAAGGGAGCAAAAGGACCAGGAAATGCCTCTCAATGTGGTGCCTGTTACTCAGTTTTGGCTTTGAGGACCGAGCTTCCCGCTTGTCTACCACAGAGCATAGGAACAGAAGGCACAGGGCATAGTAAGAACTAGAAACACCTGTTATTCAGAGAAGCCAGGGCCTCCATCATAGGGAGCGGTTTCAGACCTGGAGCGTCTGTGGTCGGAGTTTTAGCTGCTTTAACCTTTTCACTCTGGGTTCTCCCTCTTAGTTTATTTTCTTTCCTGACTTGGTGTTTGCCTGAGGCTTGATAGAAACGGTTTCCTCCAGTTCAGAGCCTTCAAATGATTGATTTGTTGATCTTAAAGACTTACTCCACTCCCAGCCCGAGACTCCTGTGTTTGTCGGTGGCGTGAAGTATTTATGAGCTGCTCATAGCTGGCTCACGATTGGTTGGGATTGCAAATGACAGTAGCAGATGGGTTCCCCGTTCTTGGCTCGATGAGCTGATGGTGTGTCATGTGAGAAGAACGGACTTAGGGCATTGATCATGATTGATTTTAAAACGACATTTAATTAATATGGACTTTCATGGACATTAGTGTCCGGGCTTAAAGATTGTCAACTCCATCCTGTTATGAAACCTGAGACAGAGATACCTGCTTTAGACAGCTCATTTGCCTTTGAATTCTCACGAGCAAACTCTTTCCTGCAAAGCCGCATCCACATAGAGAGTTGAAGGGATTATTTGAACGTGTGTATCTGTTTTTCATTTCTATCCTTCAGGAGGCAAAGTTATTGTGTATGATTTCACTGAAGTGATCGACAGTTTATGAGCTAAGTGTAGCTAATGATATCACATTGTATATCAAGAACCTTATTGTCATTTTCTTTTCCAGAATTGCTGGCTGAAATCCTTCTTCCTAGAGGAATTTTTCCTCAGTGACTAATTCACTGGGGTTTCTCTCAATTTGGAATTCTGTCTTTATGACCAAAAGCTATTTTCCATATGAATCTAGCTGAGATGTCACTTTTTCCAAACTTGCCGCCTTGTCCTTAACAAAGAGCCATTTGATTTGTTCCTAAATATATCCTCCAACAACTGGGTTCTATTAGAAGATGCTGTCACATACCTCACTTAGAAATCTCTATAGTGTCCCTGAGGATAAGAAAAGGCTTATATTCAAGTAATTTCTCAGTGTGAATCCAAATGATAGCACAACTCGATATGCTCTAGACTGTGCCAGGAATATTCTGGATGCCTATAATCAGAATTCATTGGATGATAAGGAACCTGTTACATATTTCATGATAGTGACTCCGGCCATCAGTGGGTGACAGTCATGATGATGGTGGTGGTGACGGTGGTAGTCATTTACTTTTGAGAACATTCTATATGTCAGATTCTGTGGTCAGTTCTCTCTGCGAATAGTTTCCTTGAATCACTACGTTATCTGTACTAGGAGATTGTTGTTATCCCCATTTTCTGGACAAGAATACGGGGTTCACCGAGGCTATATAAAATGTTAACGACACAGTGTATCAGTGTCAACACATTTCCCATAGGAGGTCTGATTAACTTCAAAGCCTCCTTTAGGGCATTACCAAGATAAAGCGTCTACTTGGGCCATTCAAGTAAATGAATGGAACTGGGGTGGGTGTAATAGAATGGAAAGGAGAAGACCCCCAGAGAAATAGATGATCACTTTTCAAACTGCATTGTGTGCAGAGTAACCTGGAGATCTTGTGAACATTTTAGATTTGGATTCAGGAGTTCTGTGCTGGTGCCTAGGATTCTGCATTTTTAGTAAACTTCGAAGAGCGGCCCATCTGGTGGTAGGTAGAAGGACCACAGTTTGAAAGCAAAGAAATTCTAAGCACGTGGTCTTGGCCACATGGAAGCAGTCAGCCAGCCCCCATAGCCAGGGTAGCAGTGATGCTTGATGGGAACAGGTTCTAGACTAGAGATGTGCTGCTTGAATTGCAAAGAGTGCTTGTGATCTCTGTCATTTTTTTTTTAAACATGAACATCATCAGACAGTAAAAATTAACATGAATTTTCATACTTCACTGATGGCAGAGCTTGGAGTAGAAACCAAGTTTCTCCCTCTGGCTTGAATGATTTTCCACTTCCGCGCTTTGCTTCCTGGCTTACTCATGAGGTGGTGATGGTTTTTGGTTGACTTCTCTGATTGATTGAAACCAGATAAGTCTTTATGTCTCTCTCCTTCTGCTAAAAGTGGAATGTAAGTCATGTATGTATGTGAATCCTGATTATTAAGGTTTCCTGTTACTCTGGTTCTGGTCTAACAGGGCTTTCCATTAGAAGACCAAGCTGTCTTTTGAAATCTACCTTGAGGATTTGGACACTCAAGCCATGGTCTTTTGTGCACATGTCCTTTCTTCCTTCTAAAAGTAATGACAGAATTACTTGGTGACATTCAAGAACATCTTTGCTTTGCCCATTCATTCAGCAAAAGATTTTGTTTGTTTGTCAGAAAAAGAGCACAAGCAGGGAGAGCAACAGGTAGAAGGAGAAGCAGGCTCCCAATTGAGCAGAGAGCCCAATGCGGGACTTGATCCCGGGACCCTGGGGTCATGACTTGAGCCGAAGGCTGATGCTTAACTGCCTGACCATCCAGGCGCCCCATTCAGCAAGTTTTTTATTGAGCATCTAACTCTGTAAAGCAAGCACTCTGCTAGGTGCTGAGTATGAAGCTGTGAATGCCTCAATTTCTCCCCTTAAGATGCTTCTAGAAGGAGAAAAAAAAAAATATCATGTGTGGCTCGTTGTTTGCTAGTGCTGTATAATCATCCCCAACTTAGCAGCTTAGAACAATAGCCATTTATGACCTTATAGTTCTGTAGTTCATAAGTCCAGGCAGGCTTGGCTTCCCAGTAGTGGGCAAGTGAAAAGCCAGAGCTTCCTGTTTAAATATTCCTGTTAATAATCATAAAAATGTGCCTTACCGCAAGCATCCTTTCCCGCGTTCTGTAAAATCATTTCAGATTCCTCCCTCGTGCATGCCTCTGCTTCCTTTTGTGAAAAAGGCTTTCAGAAAAAAGCTGCTCTTTGTGATGTGGGAAGACGGCAGTCAAATTCCTTGATAGGAGAAGTTGGTACCTACCACCCGTGTGCTTCCTAATTTTTAAAAATCCGACAGTGGCTTAAACAGAACAAACACAGAAGTTTTCTTTTCAGAACGGAGTGTAAGATTTCATACTCACTCCTTGCTTTCCTTCCCCCCTCCCTTTCCCTGTGCGGGTATGACTTATCAATGCTGTCTTTGTGAACCAGGAGAGCGGTACACAAAGGGCTTGTTGAAAAATCCTATTTTTCATTTGCTAAATTCTATAGGAATAGAGCCTGAGGGCAGTCCACTAAAGGAAAACATCGAATGCTGTTCTGTTTCTCACTTCTGCCAGGGTTCTGGAATAACAGAGCCCATGGGGGACACCAACACAGATGTGGTCGTATCGATAACACTTTTGGGAAGTCTCTTGGTTCGCTCCTTTTTGTCCTTCTACAGGTAAGTATAATGGGTGCATAGCACTTATTCTCAGTCCCATTTCTATCTCAGAGCTAACAAGTTCCAAGCTGAGATTCTTTCCGGGTATCCAGCTGCCCACCAGAAAGCCTGAAATATTATGACAGGTGTCTACACATTTCCTGTGGGGTCGACAGAGGGCAGAGTTCAATGTGTCAGCAACCTTTTATTCTATAGTAACCAGCAAAGGAAGCACAAATTCAATAACTTCCATTGTTCACATAGCACCATTGGAAGAATTGTTTTTGCTTGTGGAAGAAGCCCACATAGGAGAGATGAAACAAACAAACAAACAAAAAAGCGCAAGTATCCTATGTAGCGAACAGCTTCACTATCTTATGGGAAATAATAGGTCCTATTCAACTTTAACAGGACAGAATTCGAGATTCAAAGCGGAGGAGATAATGACCTACTCTGCTGCCTGTGTGCCGTCCAAGGATCATGCGGGTGATAGAAATGCTTAGATTTCCATCTCTCCTTCCTATTGACTATAATCTGTGAAATACAGAGTCTTTTAAAGTCAGCTTTGTTTTTTCAGTATCTTAATGAAGGATCCATTTGAATTAACCACGTGCTCAAATATCAAGGTCTTACAAATAAAAAGGCGAAACTTAGAACTCATTCCAGATCAGAAGCCGGTGTTGTCACATTGCCCATGTTGTCCATATGAAGTTTAGAGAGAAACGTGGATAAGGATTTTTAATGTGCCCTCACTCTCTGAGATGATAGGTTCATAAATTGAATTAAAAAATAAAAATAAAGAATTAGCGGGGCGCCTGGGTGGCTCAGTAGATTAAGCATCCTCCTTTGGCTCAGGTCATGATCTCAGGGTCCTGGGATGGAGCCCCGCACTGGGCTCTCTGCTCAGCGGGGAGCCTGCCTCTCCCTCCCCTTCTGCCTGCTTCTTTGCCTACTGGTGATCTCTGTCTGTCAAATAAATAAATAAAACCTTAAAAAAAAAAAGAATTTGCTAGTAGATTCTTGGAGCAAATGCTTGACTTACTCAAAAGATTCCAGAGGAGCTTCTTGGATTCATTCATGTCAGAACTGTTCTACTAGAAGTAGCTACATAAATTCATCTTATTGGGGAGCCTGGGTGGGCTCAGTGGGTTAAAGCCTCTGCCTTCAGCTCAGGTCATGATCTCATGGTCCTGGGATGGAGCCCCACATCGGGCTCTCTGCTCTGTAGGGAGCCTGCTTCCCCCTCTCTCTCTGCCTGCCTCTCCACCTACTTGTGACCTCTGTCAAATAAATAAAATATTTTTTAAAAATTCATCTTATTAATTCTGTGAAAGCTGTAAGTGATGGTAGGTTAGTTCAGGCATTTGAATAGTAATCTAAGCACATTTTTATTGTAAAAAAAATAAAAACCAACACATGAACAACAAAATTACAAAAACATTTGATAGAAGAGAATAGCCACCCATTTCACCACTTACCCAAGCTCAAAATAACTTCTAACTCATTTATATTACCTGCTGATATACTTTAAGTAGCTGCATTCTTAATACAACTGTATGTATTCTGACTTCTTTTTCCGTTTAACATCATATAATGTACATTGTTCCTTGCTGACCCATGAGCCTCAAAATGATCATGTAACTTTTGTACAGTGTTCAGTTTGCTTAATAATGCTTTATTTACTTAATAATTCCCTAGTGGGTTATTCATTTGTTACTACTATAATTATTGAGAAAGCTACAGTGCATATTATTTCCCTTATATTACCTAAGGCATACATTTAATACATTTTATTTTAAAAATTACATTAAAAAAATCCTTGCCTTTTAGACAGAATTCAAGCAACCCAAGAGAGTACATGGAAAGTAAAGAAGAAAAAAACCAGATAAGGGAATAAAACAAGCACATACCAACACTCGTAACTAATCACTATTTATGTTAGGAGACCTTTGATACCAGGCATCAGGTTTTTTTGGGGTATGTGCATAATATAAATAGAAAGATGAGTAGGTATGTAGAAAAGTTGTTTGCTTTTCTGATACCAAATTATAAATTGATGACATTAAATTCTAATATTTAGGTCTAATTTATAATAAACCGACTGTATAGTTTATCGTATTATTTTTACAGATTTTAAAATTAGAGGAATCATAAGCAGTTTGTGGTTGGGGGGAGTGGCAGAGGAGAAGGAGACACCCCGTGAGCAGAGAGCCTGTCATGGGGCTCGATCCCAGGACCCTGAGATCATGACCTGAGCTGAAGGCAGAGGCTTAACTGACTGAACCACCCAGGTGCCCCACATAGTTTTTTATTTTTAACAATGAAAAAAAAAAGGGGGGGGGCACTTGAAGAACTACTATATTTCAAAAAAATATTTACCACAGGATAGGATTTTCTGAAAGATGATTCCAATCTAAAGAAAGAGATTTAGGAAACTCACAATGAAATTAGAGTCCTCAGCTTCTTAAAATTTGTATGCTTAAACTTTAGACAATTGTGATTGATGCCTTGATTTGTAAATGTAAATATTAGAACCCAAAACTACCTCCCCACTGCCATTTTTACCTTAGTATTTTGTTACTTATGTGTAATCAGTACTTATATTGTGCCATGTTCATTATAATTCATATATTTAGTATTTATAAGAGTTTTACTTTTAAAAATATTTAGATCTCACCAAACTTTCAATTTTTTTTTTTATTCCCAAGTTATTGATTGTGTTTCATTTCCCCAGTGACAAGACAGTTGCCACTGTATTCAGTCATTGACAGTCACTGTATAGAAATATAAGGCCTTTTTCAGTGCTTTATATTTCCTATTTATTGCCTGGGAAATTATCCCACATTTATACCTGCATATGTACAGAAAGACATCTAGTCTGGATTATTAATTATCTGGTTTGCAATAGGAAAATGTTGAAAATGTCTCAAATGTTCATTGATAAGCACTGGTTAAATCATTGATACACGTGCATATGGAAGAGAATACTAAGTGGTCAGAAAGAGACTTCAGAAACGATTTATGTATTATGTAAAAAGTTGTCTGAAAAAAACTGTTAAAAGAAAAAAATTGCAGAATGGTACAAAGTTTATGCTTCCTTTCAGTAAGAAAGGGGAAGAAGAGAACTATGTGTGTGTGTGTGTGTGTGTGTGTGTGTGTGTGTGTGTTTTCCTCTTTGGTATGTATTTGAATATAGAAACAACAGAAGAATTTTTAAGGGAAGAAAGTCTGTGTCATGGTGGTGCGTCATGGGTAGATGGCCTAGTGATGAGAAGCAAACTCTTTATTGTGTACCATTTTATAATTTGATGTTTGAATCAGGAAAAACAAAACAATACCAAAAAGAAACCAGTAGATAAAAAGTAGTGACATTGTCATTTTTCAGATTAGTGAGAAATAAAAGAAAGAACATAATTGTGTCTCTGGCTTGTTCTCAAGCATTTTGATGACAAGGGCCATAGGTTTGTCATTCACTTGTTCTTGTAACAAATATTGAAACAGATTTGTAAGAGTTTGCTCAGTTCCTGTAGACTGAACCTGGGCTAGGCACGTAAAAATCAGAAGGCAGGATTTCTGTTTTTAAAAACCTGCTACTGTAATGTTGTGATAAGGACAGAAGGAAAGAATTACTATAAAATTACAATAAAATAACACAAATGTCATAATTGAGAAATGATAATGCCGCCCGCCCCCCCTCCCCCAACATTTCTCATAAGGCTCGGCATTTCGGTGCCAGATCCCTGTTTGTAAGTGTAAATTATTGTTCGCTGCTCTTCCTTCAGAGCAATGAATGAAGATGTTGTTAGATCTGACCCCCAAGAATAGGCTGGTAAGATCTCAGCTCTGCACAGCGGTGACAGGCAAGGACGGGATGTGTCATTTATCAGTGTCCCGAGTCAGGCTGCTTTTATATCTCCTTCGCAGACTTGACAACAGATGCATTGTTTGCAATCCCAAAGCACAGCAAAATGACTATGTTTTTTTTTCAAGAAAAAAGCAGTGGTTTTCACTAATAACTCTAGAGACGAGCAGGTACATGGTCGTGCTCCAAGTGCAAGCTCCCTCCGCCGCTCACGAGCTTCGAGCAGCCCATCCTCCTCAACGTGAACCTGCTTTTAGATGGTGTTCCTTACACAGACCTTGCTTGAAAAAGGAGCAATTCTCCAACTCCTACCCCCATAAGCGCTTTAGCACTGAAACAGTGAACAGTGCCCTTCACTCTTACGCTATATAGCGACATTTAATAATACTAACCATCCGCTACCAGAGGTTGAATTCTAGCCCTTGAATCCTCGGCTTGCTGAAGCCAGGCTACCCCCATGTGATTGAACGGCTATGGGAATGGGTTCCTCTCATTTCCTCTGCCTTCTGCTTATTGGCTTCAGGGAATGACCTCTCAACGACTGGGTAGTGGAGCAGAATGACGATGGAAAAGCATCAGAACTTGGCTCCAAAGTATGCTCCCCACCTGCCTTCTTCCAAGGGCAGAGAGAATAGCATTTTCCCCTTCACAGTGGAGTTGGGCACGAGGTATGGTTCTTGGGGCGGATTGGGCACTGGGGTAGGAGGTGCCTTAAGTGTCTTAGCTGCTTGCTGTCCACAGCGGCTTGGACCTGCAATTGACCAGCGTGCCTCAAGGCAGCTCAGGTCCCAGGGCGTTAGAGGATGGCCTTGATTTCTGGGACATCTGTCCAAGAACAGCAGAGCTCTCCAAGGGGAAACAGAGGACTTTACAGCTGGAAAGAGGATAATGGAGGTCCAGTATTGATTCACCATCCTTCACAACTCCATCAGGGACCCGGAAGGGACAGATTGATAGGATTTTAGAAGAACATTAAGATCCAACAGAAATTGTCAGATCCTCTGGGGCTCTTGTAGCTCTAGCAGAGGACTTGTGAATCACTTTACTATTTCTAAAAAACAAAAAACAAAAACAAAAACAAAAAACCCAAATTGTGTACCCATTAGGAATAAATTCCTGCTCTCCAAAATATCAAATGTTTTGGTTTTGGTTAGTCTTGGGGAGTATAACAGAGTTTTAGGCCCAGCACATCTCCAATTAGCAGTTCCATGTTTGTGATTAAGAGTGGCAAACAAATAGGTTTTTCCTGAAATGTGGTGGCCAACATCCTTTAAAGTGTGGTGGTGGGGGGGGGGGTCTCCGGAAGGAAAATAATCATTAAAGGTTGGATGGTAAAAGGTTAGGAACTATTTATCTAGAGCTGCCCTGAACCATATGGTACACAGAAGACACATGTAGCTATTTAAATTTAAATTAAGAGTAATGAATTAAAAATGCACTTCACAGGTGCACCTGGGTGGCACCATCCATTAAGCATCTCTTGGTTTTGGCTCAGGTGGCCATCTCTGGGTTGTAAGATCGAGCCCCACATTGGACACAGCATGGAGCATGGAGTCTGCTCAAGAGTCTCTGTCCCTCTCCCTCTACCCTTCCCGCTCATGTTCTCTCTCTCAAATAAATAACTAGATAAATCTTTAAAAAAAATTCACTTCCTCAGTTAAATGAGCCACATTTCAAATGCTCAGGAGCCACCTCTGTCTAGTGGTGATGGTAGGCAGAGCAGACACAGAAGAGCTAAGAAATGTATAGATCGAATGTATAGACCAAAGTTTCTCAAAACATAAAAAAATTCTCTTTTTCTCCATATCATTAATTGTAAAAGTAATAGTATAAGGGATGATTAAAAACTTAGATAGTACTAACCGCGATATTAAATCAATCCTGTGGTATCTTTCTCCTTTTCTTTAACATTGTCCTTTGTTTGTAATAGCTCTGGTGAAGCTAGCTTCCTCCACGATTATAAATGGTCACCTTGTACATATACTTCCTGATTTATCAAATTCATATAGTAGTAATAGGCTCTCATTTTCATTAAAATGAAAATTGTAAAAATTATTCATTCTGTTCTCTCTTCACACCCCTTGCACATGGTTTGTCAGATCCATATAAAAATGCTGTCATTATGAAGTAATAAAATACTCTGATGTAATAATTTATTTACTCAAGATACCCTCTTAATTACTCTTATGTTTGAGGAGAAAATGTATGTCCCTCCATGACCCCCTACTTCTCTTCAGTATCTTGCAAACTTGATGCACCATGTTACTATTTTAGATAATCCACGTTTGTGATATACACAAACACACAAGAACTAGTGTTCTAAGCTTTGTCTATAGTGTGAGTCTAATATTGAAGCCAAGAACCAACATCCTATTGTGATTACATAAATATTATTAGTTATAAAATCAAGTAGTGTAAGTAATTTAAAGTGATAAATACTTAATCCTTTGCCATAGACTTGTTCCCATTAATAAAAGATATTTACATAAATTAAAGGAGACGCTGGCTTCTTAAACTACTATTCTAGATAATCTGTGGCTTTCTATTCTAAATTGAGATATTATTTGCTGGTGTGGTGTACAGCTCATGCCCTGAGATTACTTTTCTCTTTATTTTTGAGAATTTCTATTTTACTTTCTGAACTCAGGGCACGTATCCCTCTTTCCTTTTTCATCTTGCTGCGAAAATATTTTTATGAAATTGTTTTAGAAAGGGTTTTTGGGTGGTAAGTTTTTTGAGTCCTTTTATGTCTAGTAATGCTTTACTTCCTCATCCTGGATTACATATTGGGATGAAAAGGGGATTCTAGATCTAAATCATTTTTACTAGAACTGAGTATTGTGGTTGTCTCTTTTTCCACTAGGCTATCTTGATCATACCTGGTTCTTTACCTCTGGAACTATCATGCCTTTCTTTGCCAACAGTTCAGGTGATGTCCAACCTTCAGTACCTTCTCATTTGGCAAATCCTGCCATTTGCCAGTTATCATAGTTGTTGATGTGATAAGGACAGATCAAACAGATGAGGTCCTTTTTGTGCCCTCTGGCAAATGATCTTGTTAAGTCACTAACGGGTCTTGAAAGCAATGCGGGATATGTCAATTGCTTAACTCAGTGAGCAACTTAATTGGCTTCTTAGAAAGGATTTCATATGTCTGGTCTTTGTTGTATATTTCCTTGGTCTCTGCACACAGAGTTCCATGAAAACATATGGCACATAAAATATTTCCACTTTTGCAAGAAGAAAGGGAATGATTTCTCTCAAAACTCCCTACAAGCAAATGTTTTCTTTATTCGGGGAAAGATGGGCATTGACAAATGAAACTTCTGGGAATAGATTTTAACAATAAAACTGTCACAATAATCAGAGTTAGGAGATTTATAATGTAACAAGTTTTATCTGGTGTATTCTATTACTTCAGTCAAGACTATCCCATAGCATTTAGGGAAGCTGTCTTTGGGATATACCTGCGGATTCTCGGCAAAAAAACAAGTGGTTCCTTTTGATAGGGTGTTTGTTTTGTCCTGAACATTCTTCTTTTAGATACTTTAGTATTCTCTGTAAGAGAATGAATAATAAAAATCTAGGCAAATGGAACTTTACCCAATTATATGCATTGAAAAATTCACAGTTGGCCAGAGAAAATGAGTTTTTAATATGTTGTTGCTGGGAGTAATTTAAAAAAAGTGTAAGTCAAATAGATTGATTTTTGGTTGGTATCTGTGTGAGCAGCTAAAGAGAGAAAATGGAAGAAATTTTGATGGCATTCAGTAGGAGAGAGGGAGTGGGAAGTCAGAAAGCCAAAATAGACTGTGTATAAATAAATGTTAATGGTTAGAATGGTAAGCAGGCTTTTAAATATAACAGTTATGTATACCATATGTATATGGTATATATATATGGTACATAATCTTTCTTCATGAGAGGTGGATACAATGGAGAAACTCACTAATCTTTATATAAATACAAGTACATATATGGCAGTTATCACTTACAATTTATGATATAAAAATGACTAATAAAAGGTATTGATTAATCAAATAAATAATTACATTATTAACTTGCTTTTGGCCTAGAATTTTTCAAGACATTTATTTGTCCCTCTGGCATACTCTTTAGTCAGGACAAGGTGCAATGAAGACTTTTAAGGCGCTTAGTAGACTCGGTGGTTTAAGTAGCTTGTCAACAGTAGAACTGACTGGTGGTAGAACTCATATTATTTGCTACCACTTTACTGTTTTACTATAACTGTGGTTGTTGCTGTCTGAACCCCAGAAAGAAAGATCATGAGCTTACACTCATAGGAAATAATGATGCAGCATTTGGGTGCTCAGCTTTGCCACCATGGAAAAATAATTGCATAATTACAGATTTCTCAGAATTACTTTTTTCTTACCAATCACCTTAGTAAAGTACAAATATAGTAATAATGCAGAAAAATGACAGAAGTACTCAGTGTCGGGGAAGAGATTTTCATCATGGGCACAAGAATTTCTTAGATGAGATGTAGAAAAAAAGCATATATTGGAAAGGAAACAATTGATGAAATAGACTACATTTTAATTTGAAATTTGCAGAGGCATGTTAAAAAGAGAAAAAGACAACTGATTCAGAGAATGTATTTGCTGTGGATATAAATGACAATAAATTAACAACAAGAATTTCTGCAAATGAGTAAAAAAAAAAACCTTACAACTTAATTTACAAAAATGGGCAAAGATTTAAAAGTGGGGTGACTGTAATGACGGTAAAATATTTTTAACCTCATGAATAATTCTAAAAATTAAAATGAAAACTGTAAGGTAATATCTTTTCATATATCACATTGGCACATTTTTTTTTTTTAAAGTTGCAGTAATGCATGTTGAAGAGGTCATCGAGAAACCACTTTTTTTTTAAACTCTTGGAAGTTGTATACATTGTTCCAGCTACTTAGAGAGACAGTATGGTAAAATACACTGAAATTGAACATGCACATACCTCTTGACCTGGCATTTCACTTCCAAAGATATTCCCCAAAGAAGCTTCGTTACATTTGCACAAGGAGCTGTGTGTAGAGAGAGAGCTCTGTTGTGGTATTTGTAATAGGGAGTCTTGGGAACCATACAAGTATCCATCAGCAAACAAAATAATAAATTATGATAGATTCGTTAAGTAGGATCTCCTCTATAACAGTTATAGTAGGTGTTCTAGAATACATTTGTAACATTCAACCTAGATTTCCAAAACATTAAGTAGGTACATTTTATGAAGATTATGCTACAATTATGTATAAGCACATTTTAAGTCCAGTATTAGAGTATTTGTAAATTTTATACAATGCATGAAACACGTTTGTACAGTGTTTCTGGATGCATGCTCAGGGAAAGTATAAAAACATGTCCTAGTTATTTGCATGGTTGTTGGTGATGTTTGTCTCAAGAGGAAAAAGGGAGAAGCTAATAAGAGATTTCTGGTTTGTCTGTAATATCTTCTTTGCCTCCCCTTCCCCTGCCCCCCCCAAAACCCCTCCTTTAGAGAGCTAATGTTCTGCCTTAATACTACTTATTTTTGGCACAGGGATTCCTTAACTGTTTTTAATTAAAAAGAAAGGAGACGGGGCACCTGGGTGGCTCAGTGGGTTAAAGCCTCTGCCTTCGGCTCAGGTCATGATCCCAGGGTCCTGGGATCGAGCCCCGCATCGGACTCTCTGCTCAGCGGGGAGACTGCTTCCTCCTCTCTCTCTGCCTGCCTCTCTGCCTACTTCTGATTTCTGTCTGTCAAATAAATAAAAAAAAAAAAAAAAAAAAGAAAGGAGACTTGTTATATTGGGATGAGCAGGCAAGCCTCTGAGTACGGAACAGTTAGCACTTTTCACCCTACCAGTGTGCTCATGGGTCCTAGTCCTTCTGGCAGCATCCCAGGAGCACTATTGGAGAAGTATTCCAGCAAGTTTTTTATTAGAACCACTTTGAATCTGTACCCTTGATCACACCTGGGGTGTTGCTAAGGAAATGTACTTCTGCATGGTCTTGTTATGGAGAGTTGGTCACCTTCATTTCTCTGTCTTATTTGAAGCCTGAGCTGCCCCCTCTTCCCTCACAGGTTAGCACCATATTATAAAACCTGCCTTTAAAAAAAAATTTTTTTTTTTTTTCCATCCCCAAACTGCAGCATCTAAGAGGCTAATCAGAGGTATCAGGTTTTACTTTGCATGTCTCTTAAGAGGAGATGGTCCATTGTAATACCAGGCTCTGATCTGGGCTTTGCTTTGCTTCCTGAGTACACCTGTAACCCCCGCCCCCAACATACACACACTACACACAACCCTGAAGCCCAACACATTGTATTTTGCAAGGAGTCAGAATTGCACAGGGGATATACGTGGTAGGCTCTGTGTTTGGAGGCACTGGCTCAGCCCCTAACAAACTGTGACACTCCCAGCAAGTTACTTAATCACTTTAAACCTCAATTACCTCATCTATAAAATGGGGCTCACAATAGTAACCACCTCAGAAGTTTGTTGTGAGAATTAAATGAGTCGTTAGCATTTAGTGGTGGTCTTGGCACACGGTATGCATTCAATACATGTTAATGATCATTTGTTCCGAGGTTTGGGGCTACTTGCTTGGTGTACGGCGGGGCATTGACTGTATTCATGTCCGTGGTGCTTGGTTCCTCATTCATTCATTGCAACGAACTCACCAGGAATGCATTCACGCTCTGCAGTTCTGATACTGACAAATGAACAAGGAATACTTTTACACATTAGAGAGATGAATACCCGAGAATACATGACGTCGTGCAATTAAAACAACAAATTCCACGCAAAGACATTCCTTCCAAAAAACAAAACAAAACAAAACAAAACAAAAAAACCCCAAAACCCTCAAAGCCTAATCATTTTGATTATTTTTTAATAGCAATGTGGAGTTCTGCATTTATCGCCTGACGGAACTCCTGAAATGCATTGTGTATCTCAAAAGGAGGGGAGGTTTCTGAATAGGTCACTATAAACCTGATTTCAACAGATTGAAAACAAGATGTGACAAGCAGTTTGACACCGGCCCTCCACTAATTTCCGCTATTTGTAAAGAGGCACATCTGAATGGAAATAGCTCTGCAGAATGGATCGGTATGGCTGGGGCCGTGTCCGTCCACACATAAAACCACAGGACCGGGGGAACATAAGCAGCCATTGATTTCCTGTGAAAGCCGCCCCCCCCCAATCCTCCCCCCACCCCCAGTCTGGGGAAAGCAGCCAATACGGGGCACCAGCTGCTCTCTGCTGGAAATCCTTTGTGGAGCGGTTTGAAGCAGGAGAATGCTAGAGAAAGCTGGTGGATATAAAAAGGGGGGGGGGGGGGGGGGAAGCCACACACCAGATCTCAGGACAGAAGATGTGGTAGTGACTGGCAGAAGCAAGCTTCATCCCTCAAACTAAGCATGCTTATTTCTCAGAAAATGAAGGGGGTGGGAAGAAAGCTTCAACAAACCCTACCTTTATTTATGCAACACGTTGGGAACAGTTCCAATGGGAATTTCTCATGCTCTTTCACGTTCTCTGAATTCTGTTGGTGGTGAGTTCTTGTTTTCTTTAAACGGCTCTGATCTAATAAGTATTTGCCTCAAAACCGGAACAAATACTCAGTGTGATTGCAAGTCCTCATTTACATAATTGCATTATGACAACGATTTTAGGAGGATACTAATGAGGAATATTTTGAGTTTGTTGGCTGCAGAGGGAGCAAACAAACAAACAAACCCTCCCAGAGGACTTTCTGGGCACTTCCATGAAGATTTTGCTGAGTCCGTTAGACTCAGAATCTCTTTCAAGATCGAGCGTTGGGCAATCGTTTCCAGTTCAGACACCGCGAGCGGGGTGTCATAGTGAAATCTAGTATTCATAAAGGTGTTCCAAGAAAGCACTGAACAATAAGTTTCAGATGTCCTCTGAAGTTTGAAATATTTGGCTGTGTTTCCCCCATCTGAGTTTTAGCTGTGATCACTGTTGCAGGGTGAAGTTGGCCAGCAGTAAAAAGCATTTTTTCCATAGGAGTTTGGTCACCTGCCTAGAGAGTCGATGAGAAAATATGGATTATTCCAGGGGATGAAATTGTCCTATGGTATAAATAGCAAGCCATTAGAGAAAAATGGATTTTTCAAAATAAAAATAAGACATCTTCCACAAGAATATCTGAGCCCTCATGAATTCTGCTGTATTTCTATTTTTAAGGGTGTGCAAATAACGTACTTGCCTACTAGATTTAAGGAAGTTATTTATCTTAGCCTAAACATAGAATTTGTTAGGCAGGGGGATGCATTTAAAGCAATTTTAAAGTGATAGTATAAATGCATTTATTCGTATATTACTGATCACGAGTGTTATTTCTGTTGAAATACATGGGCCAAAATTCTAAATTTTACTCAGAACATCACAAATTTGGTAAGCAAGTTAGTATATCAGCAAATTTCCAGTGGGCAATGCTTTTAGGACTCAGAATCAGTCAACCAGCCGTTTCTAACATGTTGACGATAAATGATTTCTTCATTTTCTTCAAGAGACCTGCCACATCTTTATGTAGCGGCTCTTGCCTATTTACCACAGTGAGGCCATTTCACTAAAAATATTCTGTGATTTAAGTGTTCCTCTAAATCATTTTGGCTTTCTTACTAAATCATGCAAATGAGTGAAATTTCTCTCTGCTGTCATAATACCATAATAATACCAATATATACCAAATACCAATATATACAATACATAATAATACCAATAATACCAAGATATCACTTTTCACCCCCTTTTCTCTTGTTATTCCAGTGACTTGAACCCTTCTTTCTACAACTCCCTTACCCAACCGTTAGTATTCCTAGTGCAGAGATAGGACTTTCCTGACAGTGGAGCTGGGACTTGTCTCCCATCACTAATCCTGGGGAGACCTAGCTAAGTCAGCTGCATTTTCAATAATGCAGGCAAACAATGGTTGTCCTTTGTGGTATGAATAGACACAACCTGCTTCTAAATCCTATGTCCAAAATGTAGATATTAACAAAAGGGGTGAGTTTCAGAGCTGCAGTGGTAGCTCTAAATCCTAGAGAACACAGGGTTTGGTCTCTAAACAAAGACCACTTCTTAGCAAGTGGTCCTTCCATCTTTAGATAAAAGGAAGTCACCATCTAATAGTATTTGAATCAGCAAAATAGGAATGGATGCTTTTTTTTTTTTAAATTCTCATGTGCCATTAATGGATGTTGTTAGCCTATACAGTATGCAGGCTATTCCGAAATCCTGATTGTAAGCTTCCTTCCATGGGTTTGCTTAGAGGTGAAATAGTGAGGTTTGTTTCTTGCTCACAACATGAAATTGTATAGTTCTAAACCCAAAGTCACATGGGCAATGAGAGTCAGAAGTGCGACAGTCATTAGCCAAGGGCCAGCATCCTCCACAATCATAATCAAAATCATAAACTGTATAATTACCCTAGGAATATGTACTTATCTATAAAACTGTAGTTTTTTAATACACCAGATAGATCAGTGATGACTCATTTCAAAATCCATCTTTAACATTTTTTATTTATTTCTTAATGCATCTCCAACATTCCATCTGTGATTCTTTTCATTTGATTTGAAGAGTCTGTAAAGTTACCTTAAATGCATGACTGATAGTCATGAAAGCATGAGGACAATCTTGGTGTGAAAATAACATTACTGCACCTTGATTGTTGACAGACATTTTCTTGGGTAAAAGATAGTTTACATTAAGTTATTTTCTTGCAGAGATTTTATGATATAATTGCATTGTCTCCTGCTATCATGGTTTATTTTGAGACATAGGCTATTTGTTGCCCTTTAAAGCTCTTTTAAAATATATTTCCATATTTGGAATGTCTTAAAGACTTGAACTTCATTGTGTTTACAGCAGTTATTGTAGAACGTGTGTGGATGTTGGCACTTCATGGGGCCTTTTGAATATGTGAAGTGATCTTTAGTCACCAGTTTTGGAGGGTTTTAGAAAGTTTTCAGCCATTCCTTCCTGCTGGAAAACTTCTGCTCCATTATTTCTCTCCCTATTTTTCCAGGACTTAAGTTACAAGGATTTCAAACTTTGTCTCTGTTATACTGTAACATTTTATGTTTATTATTTTCTTAAGCAGTTTCTATCATCTTAGCTCTTCATTCTTTATTCTAGAGACTTCCTTATGACTAATTTTTCAGTGTACTAATTCTCTCTTCAGCTGCTTAATCAACTATTCAACTCATCTACTGAATTCTTAATTTAGGCTATTGCGTTTTGTATTTCTAGTGTATAGTTTTAAGGTTATTTTTTTCCCAAAGAATTTTTGCAAGTGGTTTTTACTTTGTTGCATAGAACAAATCAACATTTAAAATCTAGCACATAAATCCCATAGCTGTATTCCCCTACGGGACTGTTTATATTATCTCCTGTTTTGGGTGTCTTTATTTTCGTGGTTTCTCATCCCACTCTGTGCCTGGTACTTGATTTTCACAGTTGTTGGTAGAAATAATTTGAAGCTTGGGACAATGCTCTTTTCCACTAGAAGTTATGTTCTTTTGTTTCTTCCATTTAACTGGGAATCCAAATATTCTAGCATTACCTAATTAAAATTTAAGAAGTGAAATTATTTGAGCTGAGCCACAGTACTGACAAATAGCTGTCTACATTGGCTTATTCATAATCCTAGGGACAGCCATTATGGTCTCCCTCTTGAAGAGAAGAAAGTTTTATAACCCCTCATCACTCACAGGCCCTAGACTCAAATGTCTTTCCTCTTAGTTCTCATTATCTGTGACTCAAAAGAGACATTCAGACTGTCAGTATTGAAGAAGAAGGGGTAAGAGTAACCTTGAAACATGGCTAACATTCTTCAGCTGAAAGCTTTCTTAGGTCTGGGCTCCTAATTCTTAGCAGAATGGGCAGCTTTCTGAAGCCATAAATAAATTAGTTTAAGGTGTGTCCAACTTTTATAGTGGTTCTTAGTGAGAAGGTCATCCTGGTTTTGTGGTCTAATATTAACACAAGATGGTGTACCAAGTTGAGCCAAATTTTAACTGATGATGAAACTTTTTTTCACTGTAACACCACACCCCATTTTATGAACCAAAATACAGTACATACATTCAATCAGTATTAGCATGCAGCCTTTTAAAAAATAGGGTCTTGGGGTGCCTGGGTGGCTCAGTTGGTTGGGCATCTGCCTTTGGTTCAGGTCTCAATCCCAGGGTCCAGGGATCGAGCCCCACATCAGGTTCCCTGCTCAGTAGGAGTCAGCTTCTTCCTCTCTGTGAACACTACTAGATATCACTCTCTCTCTCAAATAAATAAATAAAATCTTAAAAAAAAGTAGAATCTCCACTTAGTTTCCTTTGAAATTTTAAACACTAAATGATAACTTCTGGTGTACATTCCTTCTATTATTTCTTGTCATCTCTGGCTGCTTCTGATTAGAATCACTGTTTCTCCTGTCTTGTTTTCTTTACTCTACCTTCAGGTTACTAGGTGAGTCAAGCTGCTCATCAGAAGTTGAATTCTTTCAGAGCCACCAAGCCATAAAGCTTGCATGGGCCTGGGCACTCATCAGGAAATAAAAATAAGAGAGGAATTTAATGAAGTATATAAACCAGTAGTGAGATAAAGAGGCTCAATGTAGCAGAAGTTGCTTATTTAAAAAGCTGATAGAACAGGCATAGCCCCAGAAAGATAATTGAAAGAAAAAATTTTGTAAAATATAAATATATTAAAAAAAGAGAATGAAAAATAGTTCAAGATGATGTGGAACTTACAAAGAAAAAAGGGAGAGATTGTGAATGCTTTCATAGACATCTTGATGGCAATAATTTGAAAGCATGGATGAAATGAATACATTTCTAGAATGTAACATTTTACTGAAGTGGATTCCAAAAAAGATTAGAAATTCTGTATGCATTATTTAAAACTTCCCATAAAGCAACCAAGAATGTAAAGGTCTTAAAGATAAGTTATTAATAATTCTTTCAAGAGTATAAACAGAGAGAATACCCCATGTGTATTCTATAAGGCCAGTATAATTTTGATGCCCGAATTTTAATTCTGACAAGTACTAGCACAGATATGAAGAAATGGAAGCTATGATATGCACGGTTGCTGGAAGTACACATCAGTACATTCATTGTGCAAAAGTTGCACATGTACAATTGCATTCCTAGCCATATGCTTAAAGTAGTGCTCCTTCAAATGCCCTTATACTGTGAGCTTTATACTGTGACCATGTTCACACACACACGGAGATAAAAAGTAATGAAACAATTTTTACTCCTATTACCTCTAATGCTTTAATACTTTTCATTCTATAGTGTTTGCATAAGACTTTGGTTATATATTACTAATTTGATTTCATATTCCACTAATGGTTCTCAAATCTCAGTTCAAAGAGCTCTATGCTAGAGAAACTCACAGTAAAGGACGCTATAAGCACAAAATACTATTAGTACCATTCATCAAAGTAGCAAAAATAAGCCACATATTCCACATGTCAATAATAAGATGCATAAATAAATGTTAGATATCTATGAAATGGAATATTCTAAATAAAAATGATATCAATACCACTGCATGCATCCATAGGTATAAATCTTAAACTATAATATCGAGCTGTAAAGACAAGTTATAAGCAAACACATCATATGATTCCATTGATATCAAGTGCTAAACTCGACTAAATTAGATAATAAATTGTAAGCTTCTCTAGTTTCCCTGCAGAAAAACTTCTTTCTCTTTACTTAGAGGTTGGAGATTTCAAAAAATCCAAGTGCAAAGTCTGGTGCTGCAGGTAGCTGAATTATACTAGAAACTGAGTTCATGTCCTTGCACTATATCTTATTTTTTAAAGTTGGCATGGAGCAGGAAAAGACTGGGACCCCAGAAACGGGGGTACATATGTCTCAATAGATTCTAGGAAGGTAAGATTGTTACTTTACTTACAGTGACCTTCAGGACCTTGATATTCTGCTGACTCTCTCATGTATTTCCTATGATAATGCACTCAGTATGAGAGAGTAGAGAAAATATAAGAATATAATGCTATGGTAACAACAACAAAAGAAAACATTGTCTCATATGAGATAAAATTGACACGAGATGACATTGTCAACACTGTGTCTTCCTTAGTTACTCACAGACAAGTCAACTAGTATTTACCTTAAACAGTAAATTCCATCAAAACTGGCATTAAACCAACCCGTCCTTTGATTTGACAAACACTTAAACACCCACCATGTGTAGGTATGTATTATGAACTCAATCACAAACTTTATATTATTTTAAAATAATTAAAAATAACTTCTTCATTATAGAAATGACATAACTTCCTTAAGTCTGAAATTATATCTTTATGGTTTCCCTCTAATGAACTTATTCACCAACGTGTAGCTAATTTTCTTGCCAAAATGTATGCAGGCATCGGCTTTCTCCCTCTTTCCCATGCCATTCAGGAACCCCTGCCTTCAGCCTTGTAGTAATTGTTTGCAGACATTTTGTAGCCATGTTTTTATTGTAAGTCACTTCACAATAGTTTTGGAGGAAGGGAAAGTATAATGAAGTTATAATTAAAATGTTATTATTTAATGATTGTTATTAGCATCAAATAACATGTAGATAGTAGACTTCTTGACCTCTTGGAAGGTTTTAATGAAAACTTCATTGAACACCAAAATGAATCAGGATTAAAGAAATAAATAATAAAACAAAAATGCAGCCTTATTAAGACCAATAAAGTTAAGTGCCCCTGTGTGTTGAAGAGTGCCTGTAGCAGTTTATGCAATGTAGAAAAGAATGATCCCAGGTTGAAAAGCAAGCCTATCTTTGTGAGACATTAGAGGTTAGAAAAGGAACTACTAGAACAACAGTTAGAATGTAGGTTGTCCTCTTAGACACATTAAAACCATTTATGTATATTCCAAATTTATATTTCTGAAAATAGACTGTTATGCATAGCTTAATTTAGCTATGGGTGAGCATCAAAGTCAAGGCCCAAGGAAGTTCAGTTAGCCCAGTTACAAGATGACTGTCTTATTGTCTAGAAAAAAGTTAACTGGAAAAAGCCACATAAACTTTAAGTGTCGTTGTTTCAAACAAACCAAATAAAAATAAATTGTACTTAAATGTCGACAAAGCCGTGCTTGTCTCTGTGCTTAACCTTCACAGATCAAAGAAAAATTGGATATTCTGATTTACCACTGTAGAAGAAATGTATAAAATAATTATCAGGTAGAACAAAAGCCTTAGAGAATCACATGAAAAATTGATTTTTTTCCACTCCTTTGTCAGATACCACTTTGAAATATGATCCCCTGGTAGAATATTGATAGATAGCTTCTTTAGTCATGTGGTCCTTGAGGACAATAATATCTGGAGTCCTAAGAAGTAAAGAGTAGGTTGAAGTTTCTATGCCTTTTTTTCCTCTGTTCAAGAATGCATAATAGATTTCTTCAATATTTTCCTCATTAATGGAGAATGCCTTCCTCTTCTGTTCTTAAATTGTCCCTCTGATAATATATTTAATTTGTGTCCTCATTCTTCCTACTCATATTTTCTGCCACCAAATATATCAGAGTCTAATTATAAATTTTAGGGAACTTGTATCATGGGTATATTTCCATTGCACACTGTAGTGCTGAGTTTAAGATGGTTTTTTTTTTTTTAAGATTTTATTTATTTGACAGAGATCACAAGTAGGCAGAGAAGCAGACAGAGAGAGAGAAGAGGAAACAGACTCCCTGCTGAGCAGAGAGCCCGATGCAGGGCTTGATCCCAAGACCCTGGGATCATGACCTGAGCCGAAGGCAGAGGCTTTAACTCACTGAGCCACCCAGGCGCCCCAAGATGGGTTTTCAATAAATTCTTGTTCAACATAAGGTTTGTCAAACATTTTCTGTGAAGGCCCACTTGTAAATATTGTATGTGTGGTATGGTCTCTCTTACAACTCTCAGCTCTGCCTTTGTGTTGAGAAAGTAACCAAGGACAATATATAAACAAACAGAAATGGCTATGTTCTATTTATTTATTTTTTTATTAGCATATAGTGTATTATTTGTTTTAGGAATATAGATTGTGAATCATCAGGCTTACACAATTCACAGCACTCACCATAGCCCATACCCTCCCCAATGTCCATCACCCAGTCATCCCATCCCTCCCATGCCCCTACCCTCCAGTAACCCTCAGTTTGTTTTCTGAGATTAAGAGTCTTTTAGAGTCTTTCTCCCTCTCTGGTTTCATCTTGTTTCATTTTTCCCTCCCTTCCCCATGATCCTCTGACTTGTTCTCAAATTCCTTCTATCAGTGAGATCACAATGATATTTGTCTTTCTCTCATAGCCTCTAGTTCCATCCACGTCATTGCATATGGTAAGAAGTCATTTCTTCTGATGGCTGCATAGTATTCCATTATATATATATATATCTCACATATTCTTTATCCATTCATCTGTTGATGGACATCTAGGCTCTTTCCATAGTTTGGCTCTTGTGGACATTGCTGCTATAAACATTTGGGTGCGTGTGGCCCTTTGGATCACTACATTTGCATCTTTAGGGTAAATACCCAGTAGTGCAATTGCTGGATCGTAGAGTAGCTCTATTTTCAACTTTTTGAGGAACCTCCATGTTGTTTTCCAGAGTGGTTGCACCAGCTTGCATTCCCACCAACAGTGTAGGAGGGTTCCTCTTTCTCTGCATCCTTGCCAGCATCTGTCATTTCCTGACTGGTTAATTTTAGCCATTCTGACTGGTGTGAGGTGGTATCTCACTGGTTTTG
This sequence comes from Enhydra lutris kenyoni, assembly GCF_002288905.1. Taxonomy (NCBI): domain Eukaryota; kingdom Metazoa; phylum Chordata; class Mammalia; order Carnivora; family Mustelidae; genus Enhydra; species Enhydra lutris. The sequence continues at coordinate 3,487,662 of NW_019154148.1, read as the reverse complement.
ATTTGTATTGACCTGATGCCCAGTGATGTTGAGCACTTTTTCATGTGTCTATTGGCCAAGTGGATGTCTTCTTTGCAGAAATGTCTGTTCATTTGTCTTCTGCCCATTTCTTGATTGGATTATTTTTCTTTGGGTATTGAATTTGGTGAGTTCTTTATAGATTTTGGATACTAACCCTTTATCTGATATGTCATTTGCAAATATCTTCTCCCATTCTGTCAGTTATCTTTTGGTTTTGTTGACTGTTTCCTTTGTTGTGCAAAAGCTTTTGACCTTGATAAAGTCCCAATAGTTCATTTTTGCCCTTGTTTCCCTTGCCCCTGACAATGTTTCTAGGAAGGAGTTGCTGTGGCTAAGGTCGAAGAGGTTGCTGCCTGTGTTCTCCTCAAGGATTTGGTGGATTCCTGTCTCACCTTGAGGTCTTTCATATATTTTGAGTCTATTTTTGTGTGTGGTGTAAGGAAATTGTCCAGTTTCATTCTTCTGGAATTGGCTGTCCAATTTTCCCAACACCATTTGTTGAAGAAACTGTCTTTTTTCCATTGGACATTCTTTCCTGCTTTGTGGAAGATTAGTTGACCAGAGAGTTGAGGGTCCATTTCTGGGCTCTCTATTCCGTTCCATTGATCCATGTGTGTCTGTTTTTGTCCCAGTACCACACTGTATTGATGATTATAACTTTGTAACAGAGCTTGAAGTCCAGAATTGTGATGCTGCCAGCTTCGGTTTTCTTTTTCAACATTCTTCTGACTATTCAGGGTCTTTTCTGGTTCCATACCAATTTTAGGATTATTTGTTCTATTTCTTTGAAAAAAAGTTGATGGTATTTTGATAGGGATTGCATTAAATGTATAGACTGCTCTAGGTAGCATAGATATTTTCACAATATTTTTTCTTCCAATCCATGAGCATGGAAAGTTTTTCCATTTCCTTGTGTCTTCCTCAATTTCTTTCATAAGTATTGTATAGTTTTCTGAGTACAGATTCTTTGCCTCTTTGGTTAGATTTATTCCTAGGTATCTTATGGTTTTGGGTGCAATTGTAAATGAGATTGACTCCTTAATTTCTCTTTCTTCTGTCTTGATGGTGTATAGAAAGGCAACTGATTTCCATACATTGATTTTATATCCTGACACTTTCCTGAATTCCTGGATGACTTCTAGCAGTTTGGGAGTGGAGTCTTTTGGGTTTTCCACATAAAATATCATATCATTTGCAAAGAGTGAATGTTTGACTTCTTTGCTGATTTGGATGTCTTTTATTTCTTTTTGTTGTTTGATTGTTGAGGCTAAGACTTCTAGTACTATGTTGAATAGCAGTGGTGATAGTGGACATCCCTGCTGTGTTCCTGACCCTAGGGGAAAAGCTCTCAGTTTTTCCCCATTGACAATAATATTCCCTGTGGGTTTTTCACAGATGGCTTTCATGATATTGAGGTATATTCCCTCTATCCCTACACTGAGAGGAGTTTTGATCAAGAAAGGATGCTGTACTTTGTCAAATGCTTTTTCAGCATCTATTGAGAGTATCATATGGTTCTTGTTCTTTGTTTTATTAATGTATTGTATCACATTGATTAATTTGCAGTGGTTGAGCCAACCTTGCAGCCCAGGAATAAATCCCACTTGGTCTTGGTGAATAATCTTTTTAATGAACTGTTGGATTCTATTGGTTAGTATTTTGGTGAGATTTTTGGATCCCTGTTCATCAGGGATATTGACCTGTAATTCTTGGTTTTGATGGGGTCTTTGTGTGGTTTTGGGACCAAGGTAATGCTGGCCTCATAAAATAAGTTTGGAAGTTTTCCTTCCAGGAAATGTCTATTGTTCTAATAAAACTTTATTTACACATAAAGGAGGTGGGCCAGATGAGCCCATGAGCTGTAGTTTGCCAACTGTTGTTTAATGGTTGTTTGAATTAATAAATTGCTAATAATCAAAAACTGCATCCCTAACTTTAAGAAAGAACAAGAGCTTGTGTCAGTATTCTTTTGAAAGGATCATTGACAGATTCATGAGGTTTAATTAAGGAAAATATAAAGAGGTGGACATATGAAAATGTTAGCATTTTTTGGAATGATACCTTCACCGTCCAGTGAAGTATATTTTGCTTACTCAGAGACAGTTTGTCCAGATCAGTAATCAATCAGTGATCAGAAAATGAGGAGCCCAGCCAGCATTGGAAGTGAACATTAATCAGTTTCTTGAGAGAAGAGAGATGTTATATCTTTTTCAGGATTGAAAAACACACACACACACACACACACACACACACATACACACACATCATGGCGTAAAACTGGTGGAGAATCAACAAACTTGAGAGAACAAGAAATTACTTAAAATACAAATTTTATCGTGTTGACTTGTGGCCTACTCTTTTTAGAATTTCTAATAAAGAAGGTTGCCAGATTATGTCAAAACGCTGCAAAGGCTTGCTTCAGTAACATTCCAGTGTTTCGTCTGTAGCATCCATGGTGAATAAAATAGCCAGTTATCCTCATACATCACATTCTTGGCAGTAATGACATTTTAACAGGTTCCAAAGGCCAAGCATTCTTTTCTGAGTTTTTCACTGGGGTGTGAACATGCCCAACTTCCAAAGGGCTTTGGCCAGATAGCCCACAATTCTGCTCAATATCTGCATACTTACTTTGCAGAAGAACAGTGGATGTCTCTATTTGTAAGTGATAAACTGTGTCAACAAAGTAGGTCTTCTTGTCCTGTCTCCTGTGACTGATAGCAGATTATAGATTATATAAAATAATGTAGATGGCAGCATGACAGTCCTCTGAGATGTCGTGCAGAGACTTGTCATGTTGAAAATAGCTAACCTTGATACATTTAGTTTTCTTATTTCTTGGGTTGATAAAGTAGACTAGAAAACTGGTCACTTGCAGGATAAAGGGACTGCAGAAGAACACAAAATCTTTGATTAAATAGTCTCAAAGGGCAGAGCAACCATTATGCTTCTTGTAGAGAAGAGAGATTGTAGAGCTTTTTCATTTTGAAGTAAACTGTTTACTCCAGAATTAATTTTGGTGGGTAGTCTCTCCACATCTGGTTAGATAGATAGATGTCTATGGACTTCCACTCAGGGGGGACTTGAACTGCTTTCAGCTTCAAATTAGTATTAATGACCACTGGAATCGTTGGAGGACATTAAGAGTGTATCTGCTGAAGGACAGGAGAAAAAATGGGGAGAACCAAGATGCAAGAGCTCAGTGTTCCACTTAAAGGGAGCTGGAGCAGATATAAAACTGAATCATTTTATTGCACATGTTGGAGAGAACCAAGGGCTGATGGCTCTAAAACATGTGGGTCTGGGAAGTATGTATCATTCGTGTGTGTGTGTGTGTGCCTACATGGCATGGAGGAGTAAAATTCTCCAAATTTGCCCCATGAAGTCTAATATCCTTAAAAGTTGCTATCTCTGAACTCAACAGACTTGGAAGAACTGTACATCTTGACAATGCCTAAGTGCACAGATTCTGGGAGTCAGAGAGTTTTGGCTTTCAGTCCATTATTTTACATTATGTTAGTACTTTTAGGAATAGACTATCAGATTAATCTTGAAAATCACAAGTAATCAAAATAATTGTATGGACACAGTTTTAATAACCATGTCATAATCAGTACTACAAAAATTTGGGGAACTCATTTAAAAATTTTTTGAAGGTTTTATTTATTTGTTAAAGAAAGAGAGAGGGAGAGCAACAGACTGGGGTAGGGTCAGAGGGAGCAGGAGAGAATCTCAAGCAGACTCCGCACTGAGTGTGGAACCCAACACAGGGCTGGATCCCAGGACCCTGAGATCGTGACCTGAGCTGAAAGCAAGAGTCTGATGCTTAACCCACTGAGCCACCCAGGCGACGCCTGGGTGGCTCAGTGGGTTAAGCAGCTGCCTTCAGCTCGGGTCATGATCCCAGAGTCCTGGGATCGAGTCCCACATCGGGCTCCTTGCTTGGCGGGGAGCCTGCTTCTCCCTCTGCCTCTGTCTGCCTGTGCTCGCTCTCTCTCCCTCTCTGACAAATAAATAAAAAAAAAAAAAAAAAAAATTTTCTAATTTACAATTAGAAAAGAATAATACATTTCAACTTTACAGGGATTACTCAAATTAAGTAAAATATTTAGTGTGTGAAATAGTTTGCCATTTCAAAGGGAAGTATTAGACTTCACAGTTTGTATTCTATTTCACTATTTTATTTTTTTATTGAAGTGTAGTTGACCTACAATATATTTATTCAACATTTATTTACATTATAAAATGCTAACCATGATATTATCTGGAAACATACAAAGTTATTGCCATATTATTGAGTATATTCTCTATGCTGTACTCTCATCCTTGTCTTATGTATTTAAAAACAGAAGTTTCTACCTCTTAATCACTTTTACTTATTTTGTCCAATATCCTACCACCCCCTCACTTCTGGCCACCACCCTCTTTGTTCTCTGTTTTTGAGACTATGTTTCATTTGTTCATTTGTTTGTTTTATTTTTCGATTCCAAGAATCAGTGAAATCATACGGCATTTGTGTTTCTCTTATTTCACTTTGCATAATACCGCTCAGCTCTTATACATGTTGTTGCTAACAGTAAAATTTTATTATTTTTTATGACTGAGTAATATCCCATAATAAGTGCATAATAAAATAAAAAATAAAAAATAAAAAAAATCAACCAATAACAACTTTGTCCATTTATCTATTGATGGACACTAAGAGTGTTTCCAAAACTTGTCTACTATAAATAATGTTGCAGAGCTCATCTCTGTGCTTAACCTTCACAGTTCAAGGAAAAACTGGCAACATGAGGTTGCTTGTATCTTTTAAATTTGTGGGTTTTTTTTGGGGGGGGGGGCAGGTATCCAGAAGAAGAAATGCTGGATTGTATGGTACTTCTATTTTTTTTTAACTTTTTGAGAAAATCTTCATACTATTTTATATAGTGGCTGTACCATTTTACATTCTTACCAAGAATGCATAAGAGTTCCCTTTTTTCCACACCCCCAGTAATCACTTGATATTATTTTCTTGATATCAGCGATTCTGAATGGTGTGAGGTGATATGTCATTGTGGTTTTGATTAGTATTTTCTGGATGATTAATTATGTTGAGGATCTTTTCATGTTTCTGGTGATCATCTGTATGTCATCTTCGGAGAAATGGCTGTTCATGTCTCTCCTCATTTTTTTTTTCCAGTTGGTTTATGTTGCTCCTTAGGTGTTGAGTTGTATGAGTTCTTGATGTCTTTTGGATATTAACCCTTGATCTGATATATCATTTGCAAACATCTCCTCCCATTCAGTAGATTGCCTTTTTATTTTGTTGATGGTTACCTTTGCTGCACAAAACCTTTTTAGTTTGATGTCCCCATTGTTCATTTTTGCTTTTGTGTCACTTGCCTGAGGAGACAGATCCAAAAAATAAAACTGAGAGTGATGTCTAAGTATTTACTGCTTATGTTTTCCTCCAGGAGTTTTATGATTTCAGGTTTTACATTTAAATCTTGAGTCCATTTTTATTTTATTTTTGTATATGCTATAAGAAAGTGGTCTAGTTTCATTCTTTTGTATTTAACTGTCCACTTTTCCCAACACCATTTATGGTAGAGGCTATATTTCCCTTATTGTATATTCTTTCCTCCTTTGTCATAATTGACCATATAAGCATTGGTTTATGCTACCACCACATTGTTTTGTTTACTATAACTTTCTACTATACCTTGAAATCAGGTGATGTGATACATCGAGCTTCTTTTTTTTTTCCCCTCAAGATTATTTTGACTCTTAGGAGTCTTTTGTGGATCCGTGCAAATTAAAATTTATTTGTTCTAGTCTGTGACTAATGCTTTTGGTATTTTTCTAGGATTGCATTCAGTCTGTAGATTGTTTTTGGTAGTATGGGCATTTTAACAGTGTTAATTCTTCCAATCCATCAGTGTGTTGTATCTTTTCACTTGTGTTGTCTTTGCTTTCTTTCCTCAAATTTTTATGGTTTTCAGAGTATAGGTCTTTGACCTCCTTGGTTAAATTTATTTCTAGCTATCATGGTCTTTTTGATGCTCTTATAAATAAGGTTGTTTTCTTAATTTCCTTTTGCTGGTAGTTCATTATTAGTGTATAGAAATGGGATTCAAAAGTTATACATGGATTTTTCCGTACATAGGGAGTTGGCATCCCTAATTCTCCATTGTTCAAGGGTCAGTTGTAGTCTTTTATAATCCTTTGTAGTTCTATGGTGTCTGCTCTAAGTTCTCTTTTATTTCTGATTTTGACTCCTCTCTCTCTTTTTCCTTGAATAGTCTGGCTAAAGGCTTATCAGTTTGGTTTATGTTTTCAGAGAACCAGTTCTTAGTTTCATTAATCTTTTCTGTTGTTTTTTGATTCTTTGTTTTATTTATCTCCATTTGTCTCCATTCCTTCCTTTTAGTAACTTTGGGTTTCATTTGCTTTTCTTGTTTTAATTCCTTTGGGTGTAAGATTAGGTTGTTTATTTCAGACTTGTTTCTTGACTTGTAGGCTCGTATCACTATAAATTTTCCTCTTAGGAATGCTTTTGCTGCATCCCACAGATTTTGGACAGTTGTGTTTCCATTTTCCTTTGTCTGAGGGTATTTTTTTGATTTCTTCATTGACCCGTTTCTTGTTTTGTAGTGTCTAGTCTTCACCTGTTCATGTTTTTTCCACTTTTATTTTTTCTTGTAAGGGACTTAGAGTTTGATTCACTTGTGCTCAGAAAAGATGCCTGGTAGGAATTCCGTCTTTTTGAATTTGTGGAGACTTGTTTTCTGAACTAACATGTGATTTAACCTGGGGAATGTTCCATGTGCCCTGAAAAAGAATGTGTATTCTTCTGTTTTCAGGAGAATGTTCTATGTGTGTCTGTTAATTCCATGTGGTGTAATATTTCTTTCAAAGCCACTGTGTCCTTATTGTTTTTCATTCTGGATGATCTTTACATTAATGTAACTGGGGTGTCAAAGTCCTCTACTATTAATGTATTATTTTCATATTCCCCCTTTGCTAACATGTGCTTTATGTGTGTAGGTGGTCCTCTCATATTTTCCTGTTGAATTGATCCCTTCTTCATTATGTAATGCCTTTTTTTTTTTTAAATCTCTTGTCATACTTTTTATTTTAAGGGGTATTTTTTTTTTCCGGATGTATTGCTCTACCAGCTTTTTGTGTTTGTTTGTTTGTTTCCATTTGTATGGAGTATTTTTTTCCTTCCTTTCAATTTCTATGTGTTTCAAGTCTGCTGTGAGTTTATGTGTTTTAAGTCCACAGTGAGTCTTCTGTGGGCAGCATAAACATGGGTCTTGTTTTTTTAAATCTATTGAGTTACCCTATATCTTTAGATGGGAGCATTTGGTCCATTTACATTTGAAGTAATTGTGGATAGGTCCATTCTTAACTGCCATTCTCTTAATTGTTTTCTCATTGTTTTGTTATAGTTCTTGTCTGTTCTTCTCTTATTCTCTTCCCTTGTAAATTTGAGGACTTCCTCTTTAGTATTTTATTTGGATTCCTTTCTCTTTATTTTTTTGTGTATCTATCATTACTTTTTTGTTTATGGTTATCATATAATAGCTTATATATGTAGTCATCTATTTTAAGTTGATGGTGCTTAATTTCAAACACTTTCTAAAAGTATTGTCTTTAATTCCTTCTCCCCATTTTATGCATATGATGTCATATTTTACATATTTTTATTTTGTGCATCCTTTAATTATTTTAGATATGGTTGACTTTACTACTTTTGCCTTTTAAACTTTTTATTGGCTTTATAAGTGATTTATATCTTACCTCTGCATTTGCTTTTATAAGAGAAGTTTTTTCCTTCATAATTCTCTTCTACTTAAGGTCTTGTCTTTTCTGCCTAAAGATATCCTTTTAACTTTTCTAGTAAGGCTAGTTTAGTTTGAAATTTTTGTTTGTCCGGGAAATTCTCCATCAATTCTGAATGATAACCTAGCTGGGTAGAGTATTCTTGCTTGTAGGTTTTTTTCCTTTTAGCATTTTGAATGCATTATGCCACTTTCTTCTGGCCTGCATAGTTTCTGCAGAAAAGACAGCTGATAGCTTTATAGGGTTTCTCTCCTACACAACTCTTTGCCTTTCCCTTGCTGCTTTTTTTGTTTGTTTGTTTTTTAATAATTTTTTAATTTTTTAAATAAACATATAATGTATTATTAGCTCCCTTGCTGCTTTTAAGATTTTTCTCCTTGTATTTAATTTTGTCCATTTAAAAAAAAAAGATTTTGTTTATTTATTTGACAGAGAGAGATCACAAGTAGGCAGAGAGGCAGGCAGAGAGAGAGAGGGAAGCAGGCTCCCTGCTGAGCAAAGAGCCTAACATGGGGCTCGATCCCAGGACCCTGAGATCATGACCTGAGCCAAAGGCAGAGGCTTAACTCACTGAGACACCCAGGTGCCCCAATTTTGTCCATTTTTATTATGTGTCTTGGTGTGGACCTTTCTGAGCTCATGATGTTTGAAGCTCTCTTTGCTTTCTGGACCTGAATACTTGGTTCCTTCCTGAGGTTAGAAAGTTTTCTGCCCCTTTATGTCTCTTTTCTCCTTTAGGAACCCTGTTATGTGAATGTTAGTAGATGTTATTTGGCCTGAGAATTCCCTTAGCTGTTCCTCAGTATTGCCTACTCTTTATTTTTCTTTTTGTTACTTAAGTTCTGTGATTTCCACTGCTGTCTTCTGGATCCCTCATCCTTTCTTCTGCAGACCCTAATCTGTTGTTGATTCTCTTTAGTGTTGTTCATTTCAGTATTTGCGTCCTTCAGCTCTGATTGGTTGTTTTTAAGATTTTCTATCTCTTTCTATCTCTTTTTTGAAATCCCCACTGTGTACATCTCTTCTTGGATCTCATCTTCTTCTTCTTGGATGACTATCTATATAAAATTCCTTTGAAATCTTTGTGAGGTATATTGCTTGTCTCCACTTTGTTTCTTTCTCTGAGGTTTTGTCTTGTACTTTTGTTTGGAACATATTTCTCTGTCTCTTCATTTTGCCTGACTCTCTCTGTTTATTTTTGTTTACAAGTTGATCAGCTGTATGTCCTGGTCTTACAGGTAGTGGCCTTGTATAGAAGGAGTCCTGAAGGGCCCAGAAGTGCATTCTCCCTGGTCACCAGAACCAGGTGCTCCAAGGATGTCTCCTACGGGCTGCATGTGCCTACTTAACGGTAATTGGGCCATGACTATTATAGGCACACTGGTGGGTGGGGTTGACCCCCTCTTACCAGAGCAGGGGGTACAAATACTGTTGACTACAAAGGGTGGTGAACTAGTTGCTTTGCAGGGGCATCTGCAGGGCAGGTGGATTGGGTGGGCTGGGTCTGCATGTGTGCTCTGCCCAGGTGAGTGGTGCTAGCAAGGAAGATGGAGAGTGTCAGAACTGGCCCCCAGGAGAGCTAGGCTGCTGGAGGTCAAGAAGAAAGGTGCCTGTCCATGCTTCTCTTCCCAGAGAAATTTCCTACAGATCCCTGCCCTTTGGTATAAATCCTAAAGTTATTCCATAAACATCTTTCACATACACCCCAAGTGTTTCTCAAACTGTTGACTCTGTGCTGGGTCTTGGAGCAAGTGTGTTTATGAGAGCCCTTGAAGAGTAGAGGCTGGACCTCCTGTCACCATCCAGTGTCCTTGGGTTAGGCACTTGTGATTTTCAAAGCCAGCTGTTACACATGTTAGAAGGACTCATGTCCCTGGTCCAGATCACAGAGTTGGGGTATCTGATGTAGGGTTGAAATTCCTTGCTCATCAGGTGTTACCTCCATTCTATCATACCTCTCTCACTTGCGGGTCTCCACCCTTGTGGTTTGGTTCCCAAGCAGAGCAGCCCTCTGCCCTTCTGGAACCTTCTTGATATGGTTTATTCTTCCTATCTTTAGCTATGGAGTACCTATTCAGCTGGTCTTCAGGCTGTTGTCAGAGACAGTCGCTCTACATGCAGTAGCAGTTTGTCTGTGGGTTCGTGAGTTCAGGATCTTCCCTCCTCTCCTCTATTTCACTCTTTTACATTTTAAAATAAGTAAAAACCCTATCAGGTTATAAACACAGAACTGGCATGCTCAACGTCAACTTCTTCAGCTTCAGTGTTGTAAGAATTTTTCTTTAGAATCAGCTGTTTAAACACAGGAATATGTAGCATCACAGAGGTGGAGATGTTCTTTGTCAACTTGTGTACTAACTTGTCAACACAAGGTTGGACAATTTTGAATTATAGAAATCTAGTGTCCGTGCACACCTGTATGTGTACCCAAGGCCATATCTGTCATCTGTCACAGTTTACAAAGAGGAGATGTCCAAATAGATTCCCATGTGTAACACACTTTCTTCTACAAGTTAGGTAAGAAAAACATGCCAGTTTGTAACTATATATATTATATAAAAATATTTAAATACTAGTTATATAAATATGGTTAAAACTTAGTACCAACCAAAACAATTATTCAGAACTTAGACTGATCATTTTTTAAAAAATGTATCTTATCACTGATACCAAAAAAGTCCATTGCATGGCAGTAAAGAAAAAAAAAAAACCAGGAGACTGATTTTGGTTATGTTTTTATTGTTTATAAATTCTCCAGATCGGATTCTCACTGACTTAGTGGCCCATTCAGGTTGATGGCCTGATGAGGGTACTATTCTGCACAGGTGTCTGCTTAACTAGAATTTATTACCTTTCCATAGAAAAGTGCTAGATTTAAGATAAAAAGACACATCTTCAGAAATTGTGGGCTTTGATAACAGTGAATTGGAATTTTATCTCACAGACTACTAATTAGGTGATCAATATTCTGATGTTTTTTTTTGTTTGTTTTTGTTTTTAAGAGTTTATTCATCTATTTATTTATTTTAGAGGGAATGAGCACTGATGGGGGAGAGGGAGAGGGAAAAGCAGCTCTGTACTCAGCACAGGGTCCAATGCAGGGTTCAGTCTCAGGACCCTGAGATCATAAACTGAACCAAAATCAAGAGTTCATCATTTGACCCACTGAGCCTACCCAGGCGCCCACTGAGGGTTATATTAAATCACATTAAGCTTTTTTTAAGAGGAAAGAATATGAATATACATATATGCATTGATAATTGGGTGAAAACCATTTTTTTTCCCCTCAGTGATTATCAAATGGAAAAAGAGCTGAGATGAAGCCAAGAAAAATAAAGCTATCTTCGGAAGACAAATCAGATGTGTGTTCTTCCTAATCCATATCCATCCAAGAAATGGAAGATTATGCATCTGTGCCTGAGAAGAGGGTCCAAGTTATTGGAATCTGGTTCTAGCGTGCATTTGGTCTATGCACTGAAAGTTGTTTTTTTTTCCCCCACAAATGTGTGTGAGTCTGAACATTTGCATCACAAGAAAATCTAGTCTGTTTCTCATTTTTCTTCTTGAGTGGTATTTAAATAGCATGTTTATACTTTATGACCTCTAATCAGAAGGGAATTTAAGATGCTTTGTCTATCCACATTATTTTGGGCCATTTTATACTCAGGGCTGTAAATTGTATACTTAAAATCTTTTATTGGTAAAGATGTTCTCCTTTGTTTATGAGTGCATGGACAATCATAGAAATAGGCAGCCCTGTCCCAAAAGGAGTGTGCTGACCAGGATCTATAATCTGCCTCATATGCCCCAAAGAGAGTCAAAACATTAATAATTTAAACCTGAATAGACAGAGTTCTCCAATTGTTTTCCATAACAGACCCTCAGAGAAAACTTTTGAATGTACTCTCAAATTCCATAACATCTTGAATGATGATTCCAAGTTTTTATTGTAGAGAATAAAAATGTATTAATAACCCCCAAAATCTTTTAGAGCCAACCCACAAATATTTTCTTCATGATGCACTGTCGTAACAAAAGGACAAAAGTTTTATTTTTTAGTGTCTTTTCCAATCATATCAACGTAAGTACAATTGGGAAAAAAATATCCACATGACTCAATTTTATATATCCTCTGCCTCTTTAGCATTTCATAATTGTTTTTCTCTAAACAATTAAAAAAATTTTTTTTTCTTTAAATAGTTTTTAACTGTGTAAGTGAGACATAAATCTGCTTACAAAGATGAAGGTATTCTAAACCTAAGTACAGTTCTACTTCCCTTTTTTGAAAGAGCCGTTGAAATGCTCCTAAAAGAATTAAGAAAGGCTTTCTAGCTCAGGTGACCAGAATAGTTTCTATTAAAGAAAACTAAGAAGTGAAGCAAAATGTGAAAAAAGAAAGAGAAGAGGAACATGCAAATGGACACTCATGTTGACTAAGTTATGCTTATTGAGTTGACCATGTCCTTTTGCAGGCTCTGTGAGCAGGGCAAGGTTAGGACCTCCTTATCAGCAAAGAGCCTCATGGGTAACTTGACTTAGAGTGCGGGTTTCATTTGCTCCCCGGGCGGTTAGGCTGTTCCTGCTAAACACAAGGAGGGTCACCTATATAGAGTGAGCTCTCCCTCAGTCTGCTCTGTCACTGAGCGATAAGCCCGTCCAGTCTTCATTTATTAAAAGTTCTCAAATGCATAAGGGTTTTTGTTCCATAGGACTGTGTTTTTCAATCAGTTTACCTATCTAGACCCCTCTGAATATCTGATGCAAATGATGTACAGACCCACAAAATGTAGCATACCGGCTCAAAGGGGTTCCGAGCCCCCCTGCTCTAGGAAACACATCATGCATCTTGGGTATTTCCTGGGCTCACAGCACCTCACCTTCCAGTTCTGACAGCCCTGACCTAATAATGCATGCATGCATTCATTTATTTATTTTTAAAGATTTTATTTATTTATCTCACAGAAAGCACAAGCAGAGGGAGGAGCAGGCAGAGGAGAGGGAGAAGAGACACCCCGCTGAGCAGGGCTCCATTCCAGGATCCTGAGATCATGACCTGAGGCAAAGGCAGACACTTAAGGACTGCGTGACTGGGGTTCCCCTAATATGTCCTTTTTAAGTCAGAAAAGATGTAACTGAGAGACACATAAAAATACATACGTATTTCTTGTTTTTTAAACTTGTTTTTAAAATCACTTTGCTAGTGTGCTCTCACTTTCTCTCAAATAGAAAAAATAAATAGCCTGTTAGTGTAAGATAAGCTCATTTTATGAAGACTTCCTTTTTTTTTTTTGGTATTGCATGTTGCAATACCAAAAACAAAACACAGTGACTTTTATAAATTGAGTAAGTGCTCAGGACATCACCTCCTTCAGGAGCTCAGCATCCCCAGGGTCACAGGCATTTCTGCAAACAAGCAAGGGAACTGGCACTGTGAAAACCAAACAGCCTTTGTCCCTCCTGCCTGAAATCCAGATGATTCCTAGAGCCCCTGATAGGCAACCATGACTTTGTTATAAGTGAAAACACAAACTCCATGTGGAAGTACGAAATCACATTTACTTCTCCATCTTGCCAACTCTGTTACTGGTTTTGGTCTCATGTAATCGGAATCAAAAGTTAAAATGTGCTTCTTAGCACACATAGCCACCTGGGTGGCTCAGTTGGTTAAGCATCTGCCTTCAGTTCAGGTCATGATCCCAGGGTCCCAATATCTAGCCCAGCATCAGGCTCCTTACTCAGCAGAAAGTGTGCTTCTCTCTCTACTTCTGCCCCTCCCCCCACTCATGCACTCTATCTCTCATACACTCTCTCAAATAAATAAAATCTTTAAAAAAATGGAATGTGCTTGATAGAGTGGGAGAGTCCAATATGTAAAACAAAACAAAACAATACAGGACATAATTTTTTCTAACAGCATTGAACAGTGCATGTCTGTTCCTTTTAGGGTAATGACTTTGGTCTCAAACCTGCAGTCAGGTACGATGAAATTTGTGTGCCTGATCCCTTGGACTTGCTCATGGTGTCTCTTTCCTTCATTACAACTGATGCAGTAAAAACCTAAATTCTTTATATATTTCCAATACTATATTTTTTAATGGGCCACTGGATAAAAAAGGCTAGCTCACTCTCAGGCCCTGTGATAGGCCCCCCACATCAGCTGAATTAACTAACACTCAGAACAACCCTATGAAGAGGCTAGTGTCACCTCCTATTGTTGCAGGTGCTGTACCGAGTCCCAGTGGAGCGAGGTTGTAAGGCCAGACCCCCACCCCCCCTAGCCACAGCTTGAGCCCTGGGCTCCCATCTGTCATGTGTGATCCGGAGTAAATTGTTTACCTTGAATGCTGGAAACATCCTTCCTCCCCCACATTCCTTCCCGCCTTGCCTGGCGGAGGTGTTAGAGTGAATGATGATAAACACCAGATCTAAAAGGCCAAGATTCCAAATTCCCCCACGTTTGTCTGCTGTCATCCGCCACCAACCGCGGCCCTGCAAAATGGATCTCTTTAAATTCTGAGACAAGTGTCGTGACTGGTGACTACACCGTTTCTTTATTGTCACGCGGCGTTCTTGTCCCTTGATTTATAAAGTCACCTTTTTAAAGCCGAGTCGTGGGTGGAAGTGCTATTTTTTCAACTTAACTGCTGTCATCTCAATGAGTGGTGATGTGGAAAGACCCACCAGAGAACAATCGATGAGTTGGTGATGCTGGAAGTTAAGAAGGCAGGTCTGTCTAAGGATGACTCAAAAATCAAAGGCTTCTGTCTTGAAATACTTGCGTATACGGATGAGAGCAAAGAAGCACAGTAGGAAAGACTTACCCATGTTCTATTTGTTTGTTTTTTAAATAGTGTGTAAAGCATTTCAATGGAAAGTTAATTGACCTTTGCCTTTTTTTTTTAAATATTTTATTTTTCTGACAGAAACACACAGAGAGAGGGAACACAAACAGTGGGAGTGGGAGAGGGAGAAGCAGGCTGCCCACAGAGCAAGGAGCCTGATATGGAACTGGATCCTAGGACCCTGGGATCATGACCTGAGTTGAAGGCAGATGCTTAACAACTGAGCCACCCAGGCACCTCTCTCCTGCCTTTCTGAAAGTCTCAGGTGTGAATGATGTTAGTACAGAACACTACAATAAAAAACCCATTATCTCCACATTCACCTTATATAAATTAGCATGATATTTACGCATGTTTTTATGTGTCTCTCTAAATATCTATGCTTAGAATAGGTAAACCGTACAGAACGGCAGTAGGTGCAGAAAAGGCCTCTTTTCTTACACCCCAAAGACCTTTTAACAAAGGTACCCACTGTTAATCATTCTTTGTAATTACTTCCAGGAAAACATTTTACTTGTTAATGTATAAAAGAATTAAAGAAAGTTCACTTTTCCGCTCCTAAGTGTTCATGTTTATTAAAATACTCAAAATTTTCCATATTGGGACAGCGGGCTGGTTCCGAAGGTGACTCACGTGACTTTTGATCTTGGGGTTCAAGTTCAAGCCCCACGTTAGGTGTAGAGATTACTTCAAGAAAAAATCTTGAAAAAAAAAATTCAAAAAAGTTTTTCTGTATTAGTAGATAGAAACAAACCTCAATCTTTTAAATGTCTGTTTATTTTTTCCTTAATTCAGATATTTCATAATTTGTTAGTGTCGTATAGGTGGTCTATGTGATTTATATAAGTCATATATGTCCAGGTTATAGGTAGGTTTTTTTTTTTTTTCTGAGCACAACATCCTGTAAGGAGTATCCTTTCACATGTATCTTGGAATAATTGTGTATGTAATTGGGCATGACATGCTGTGCGCATAAAAAATCTAATAGATACCGTCAAATTGCTTTACCAAGAGCGTGCAATTTATTTTCCACCCAGAATGCAAAAGATTGCCTTTTCCCCTCCAACTTGTGAGCACTGAACATTAAAATTCAACGTATCATTCTGATAGTTGAAAAGCATTGTATCTTATTTTAGTTTGCATTTATTTAATAATGCCATGTACAATGTTTTAACACATCTTTTGGTGATATATATATATATATATATATCAATCATTGTCCTATAAAGTGTCTTCTCAAATTTTCATCTTTTTTCACCTTTTGTGTTATCCGTCTTCCTCTTACTCATTTTTTGGGCTTTTTGTCAATTAAAGGAACAGCCTTTGTCGTTAAGCATTGTTAACTTTTTTTTCCAGTTTATCATTAATCTTTTTATTGTATTTTTACCACAAGGAAGATGCTTACTTTATAGATTAAAAAGCCTGGTTGTTTTAAAGTATAATTAATATACCAAAATATTGGACACATTTAATGTACATAATTTGATGGGTTTGGAGATGGGCCTATACTCATGAAATCCTCACCACAATCAAGGTGATAAACATACTCATATGCTATTTAGAAAAAAAAACAAACAACTTTACTTGAATGTAATAAACTTCAGTTTAATAGAACTCTATATTAGTTTCCTAGGGCTGCCATAACAAAGTACCACAAACTTAGAGGCTTAAGCCAACAGATATTTATTCTCTCAGTTCTGGGGTCTAGAAACCTGAAATCAAGTTGTTGGTAAGGCTTTGCCCTCTCTCAGGGATCTTTAGTTATTTGTTCTAGATCATGGTGCTTTCCAGATAATCCTTGATGTTCTTCACTTGTAGAGATGCCATTCTGATCTCTGCCTCCATTCTTTTTTTTTTTTTTTTAGTTTTTTGTTTTTTATTATCAATTAGCCAATATATAGTACATCATTAGTTTTTTTTAACTAACATGTAATGTATTATTTGTTTCAGGGGTACATGTCTGTGAATCATCAGTCTTACATAATTCACAGAATTTACTGTAGCACATACCCTCCCCAGTGGCCATCATCCCACCACTCCATCCCTCCCATGCCCCTCCCCTCCAGCAACCCTCAGTTTGTGTCCTGAGATTAAGAGTCTCTTATGGTTTGTCTCCCTCTCTGGTTTCATCTTGCTTCATTTTTTTCCCCTCCCTACCCTCCATGAACCCCTGCCCTGCCTCTCAAATTGCTCATACCAGTGAGAGCATATCATAATTGTCTTTTTCTCATTGACTTATTTCACTTACCATAATATCCTCTAGTTCCATCCATGCTGTTGCAAATGGCAAGATTTCTCCTTTTGATGGCTGCATAGTATTCCATTGTTTTTATATACATCACCTTCTTTATCTAGTCATATGTTGATGGACATCTAGGCTCTTTCCATAGTTTGGCTATTGTGGACATTGCTGCTATAAATATTCGGGTGCACGTGCCCCTTCAGATCACTATATTTGTATTTTTAGGGCAAATACTCAGTAGCGGAATTGCTGGGTCATAGGGTAGCTCTATTTTCAACTTTTTGAGGAAGCTCCATACTGTTTTCCAGAGTGGTTGCACCAGCTTGCATTCCCACCAACACTATAGGAGGATTCCCCTTTCTCCACATCCTCACCAACACCTGTGGTTTCCTGACTGGTTAATTTTAGCCATTCTGACTAGTGTGAGGTGGTACCTCACTGTGGTTTTGATTTGTATTTCCCTGATGCTGAGTAATGTTGAGCATTTTTTCATGTGTCTTTTGGTCATTTGGATGTCTTTTTTGCAGAAATGTCTTCATTTGTCTTCTGCCCATTTCTTGATTGGATTCTTTGTTCTTTGGGTGTTGAATTTGATGAGTTCTTTATAGATTTTGGATACTAGCCCTTTATCTGTCATTTGCAAATATCTTCTCCCATTCTGTCAGTTATCTTTTGGTTTTGTTGACTGTTTCCTTTGTTGTGCAAAGGCTTTTGACCTTAATGAAGTCCCAATAGTTCATTTTTGCCCTTGTTTCCCTTGCCTTTGGTGATGTTTCTGGGAAGAAATTGCTGTGGCTGAGGTCAGAGGTTGCTGCCTGTGTTTTCAAGGATTTTGATGGATTCCTGTCTCACCTTGATGTCCTTCATTCATTTTGAGAGTCTTTCCATGTGGGGTGTAAGGAAATGGTCCACTTCCATTCTTCTGCATGTTGCTGTCCAATTTTCCCAACACCATTTGTTAAAGAGACTGTCTTTTTTCCATTAGACATTCTTTCCTGCTTTGTGAAAGATTAGTTGACTATAGAGTTGAGGGTCCATTCCTGGGCTCTCTATTCTGTTCTATGATCTGTGTGTGTTTGTTTTTGTCCCAGTACCACACTGTCTTGATGATTATAGCTTTGTAATAGAGCTTGAAGTCCAGAATTGTGATGCTGCCAGCTTCGGTTTTCTTTTTCAACATTCTTCTGACTATTCAGGGTCTTTTCAGGTTCCATACCGATTTTAGGATTATTTGTTCCATTTCTTTGAAAAAAACTTGATGGTATTTTGATTGGGATTGCATTAAATGTGTAGACAGCTCAAGTAGCATAGACATTTTCACAATATTTGGTCTTCCAGTCCATGAGCACAGAACGTTTTTCCATTTCTTTGTGTCTTCCTCAATTTCCTTCATGAGTATTGTATAGTTTTCTGAGTACAGATTCTTTGCCTCTTTGGTTAGGTTTATTCCTAGGTATCTCATGGTTTTGGGTGCAATTGTAAATGGGATTGACTCCTTACTTTCTCTTTCTTCTGTCTTGCTGTTGGTGTATAGAAATGCAACTGATTTCTGTGCATTGATTTTATATCCTGACACTTTGCTGAATTCCTGTATGAGCAGTTTCAGAGTGGAGTCTTTTGGGTTTTCCACATAAAGCACCATATCTTCTGCAAAGAATGAGAGTCTGACTTCTTCATCACTGATTTGGATGCCTTTTATTTCTTTTTGTTGTCTGATTGCCGAGGCTAGGACTTCTAGTACTATGTTTAATTGCAGTCCTGATAGTGGACATCTCTGCCATGTTCCTGACCTTAGGGAAAAAGCTCTCAGGTTTTGCCCATTGAGAATGATATTCGCTGTGGGTTTTTCATAGATGGCTTTGATTATATTGATGCATGTCCCCTCTATCCGTACACTATGAAAAGTTTTGATCAAGAAAGGATGCTGTACTTTGTCAAATGCTTTTTCAGCATCTCTCTCCATTCTTAAGTGGCATTCTCCATATGCATGTGTCTGTATCTTCATTTCTTCTTTAAAAACTGAAGTCATTGGATAGAACACACCCTTATCAATATGAATTCTTCTTAATTTAACTATATCTGCAAAGATCTTATTCCCATACAAGGTTGTATTCTGAGGTTCTGGGTGGACATGGATTTGGGGGGGGTGTTACTCAGTGCAATACAAACTCTTATTTCGCTTTTCTCATTTTAATTTTGGAACAGTTAGGCAGTTGTTTTTGTTTGAGAAAGTGTTCTTCCAACTTTACCATACTTTAGAATCACTTGGAGGATTCGTGAAAATACAGCTCATCAGGCTCCAACTCCCAGGCAGAGGGAGAGGGAAAGGCAGGCTCCATGCTGAGCAGAGCCTGTGGGGCTGGATCCCAGGACCCTGAGATCATGACTTGAGCCAAAGGCAGATGCTTACCCCACTGAGCCACCCAGGTGCCACCGGCATTTGTGATTCTGTGTAGAAGTTTGAGACTGCTGCTGGTCTGGGTACCCCACCTCAATGACTTGTTATGGGCTGAATTGTGTCTTTCCAAAATTCATGTGTTGAGCTTCTAACACCCCCTTCCCCCGCTTCAGAATATATGGAGATAGGGCCTTTACAAGAAGTAATTAAGGTAAAATGAAGTCATTAGGGTGGGCTCTAATCCAATGTGACTAATGTCCTTATAAGAACAGGAGATTAGTTATATCTGTCTTTTTCATAACAGACTTCCTCACAGGTGTGGGATGACAGCTCATGGGGTTTTGATTTGCATTTCCCTAAGGTTGAGCACCTTTTAACATACCTTTTTGCTATTCATTTGTCCCGTCTTGGGAAAAATAACTGTTCGGGTCTTTTGTGCATTTGTAATTGGATTATTTGAGCTTTTTTTTTTTTTTTTTTGCCATTAAAATGTAGGAATTCTTTATTTTAGACATTAACTCCTTATCAAATGTATTGTGTGCAAACCCCATTCTACTGACTGCGTTTTCTTTTTCTTTTTTTTTTTTTTAAAGATTTTTTATTTATTTATTTGACAGACAGAGATCACAAGTAGGCAGAGCAGCAGGCAGAGAGAGAGGGGGAAGCAGGCTCCCCGCTGAGCAGAGAGCCCGATGTGGGGCTGGATCCCAGGACCCTGGGATCATGACCTGAGCCGAAGGCAGAGGCTTAACCCACTGAGCCACCCAGGCGCCCCATGACTGCGTTTTCAATTGATTGTTTCCTTTGTTGTGCAGAAGTTCTTTAGTTTGTTACAGTTCCCACTTGATTATCTTTGCTGCAAAGACAAGAGTTCAGAATTGTCATGGAGGAGGTGGAGGGAAGGGAACCCTTAGATACTGTTGGTGGCAAAGTACATTGACACAGTCATGGACAACAGCGTGGCAGTTTCTCAAAAAATTAGGGCTAGAACTACTGTGTGATCCAGAAATTCTCCTGTGTATACATAATCCAAAGGAAACACAGTCAGTATCTTAAAGAGATTTCTACATTCCTATGTTCATCAAAGCATGATAGCCAGGACATGAAAACAACTTCATGGTCAGAACTGTGAGAAAATCACTTGCTTAAACCACCCAGTCTATGATATTGGTTATGGGAGCCCTAGAAAACTAATACAGAACCACTGGTTTAAGAAGTGAGTAAAAGATGCCATTTACACAATTCCCTATGGCAACTTGTTATCCACGTACCTATGACAAATTATTCTCTCAATCCCATGTTTACCCAGTGGTTTGCAATTCCATCCTTAGAGATGACCCAAGTCTCATATTTATTAGTTTATCTTGGTCTCTATTATGGTGCGTTCAGCCACTTTTTTTTTTATTTCTAGAGCTCTAGAATGTTTTAATCTGTTGAAATCATGTGGGTTTATATGTTAATATGTCAAATATTTTAGTATTTGCAGATATTTTAATATCTAGTAGGATTATTCCCTTTTCATCAGCTGCCTTTACTCAGAGCTATTTTAGAAATGTCCCATTATTCACCTGGGAACTTGATAACATTTTGCCCTGTGTTATTTAATTATCATCACATCTCATTTACATATTAGTTTGGAGTGAGTTATAGTTTTTACAATATTCCTAGCTGAGAACACATTATGTCTCCATTTTTTAAATATAACTTTATGTCATTTAGTATCTATATATTTTTAAAGATATTATTCATTCATTCATTCATTCATTCATCAGAGAGAGAGAGAGAGAGAGAGAGAAAGGCAAAAAGCAGAGGGAGAGGGAGAAAATCTCAAACAGACTGCACTGAGTGCAGAGCCCAATGCAGGGCTCCATTTCCTGATCCTGAGCCAAAACCAAGAGTCAGAGCCTTAACCAGCTAAGCCACCCAGGTGCCCCTCATTTAATATATTTTATAGTGTTCTCTATAAATGTTGACATGTTGCTATCTTTATTTCAATCGGTTGTATTTTTGTATGTGTGCATAAGTGCCTTTGTAAATGAGGTATTATTTTCTATTCACACTCATGTGGTTGATCTTTATATATGAATATGATTATATTTTAATGACTTCTGTTTTTTCCAACATTTTTTCAGTTGAAGCCTAAGACGGCTAGGTAGACAGTTATGTCATCTCATAAGTTTTTTTTTATATTTTTTAAAAAAGATTTTATTTATTTATCACAAGTAGGCAGAGAGGCAGGCAGAGAGAGGAGGAAGCAGGCTCCCCACTGAGCAGAGAGCCTGATGTGGGGCTCGATCCCAGGACCCTGGGATCATGACCTGAGCTAAAGGCAGAGGCTTAACCCACTGAGCCATCCAGACACCCCTCATCTCATAAGTTTTTGTCCCCCAATTCCGTATGTATCCCTAAAACATTCTCTGTCATGAATCTGAGCTGGCTAGCTCTATCATTGAAGGCTCCTACATGAAGCAAATGCTCCCAATCATGATTCTGTTCATTGAAAATGGATTTATACAATCAGTCAAGTGGAAAACTAGCAGAGGATTGGTGGCAAAAACCAGAGCAAAATTCTATCCCATGATCTTTTTGGTGGCAGCTCTGCTGCTGGCAGTGAACAGGGATGCCATGGAGCTCAGCACAGCCCCTCTGACCTTGCTACCCCGAGTGGCTGAATTTTCCACTCCTTGCTTACTCTCCACTCTCCTTGCTTTTGTGCAATGCAAGCTCTTGTCAAAGTCAAGGGCCTCTTTCCTCTTGGCCACAGCAACTAAGCGCTGACAGTGGTCCACGCTGTGGGTTGTGAGATTCTAGGTCGCTGAAATGAGTCTCAGGTACACATTAAGTTCATACTTCTTTTCTTCTTTGTAAGATTTTATTTATATATTTGAGAGAGCAAGCTCGTGTGGGAAAGAGAGAGAGAGCATGAACAGTGTGGAGGGGGAGAGGGAGAAGCAGACCCCTCGCTGAGCAGGGAGCCTGATGTGGGACTCGATCCCAGGACTCTGAGATCATGACCTGAACCAAAGGCAGACGCTTCACTGACTGAGCCACCCAGGCATCCCAGGTTCGTACTTCTAGATTAGTGCTAACTCACTGTGATAATAAGGGGGCATTAGAGTGTTCTTGCCGTTTGTATACTGCTACCTGGCCAAGTATTAAGCTTTATCAGTTCTCTATGTGCATATTTTCATACTTGCTCTCGCTCCCTAACACTTAGACTAGAAACCCTGTATTCTTGTTTTGTGTTCCTTGGAGTGTGAAGTACAAGGCACTTCCTATGTCATTATTTGGCAAACATTTCTGGAGGAGGGAATTGCCAGGTTATCTCTTGTCTGTCCTATGGATTTTGTCTTCTCACTAGCTAAGTGGTAATAAAGCACTGAGTGAATTGTCAGTTTTATACAGATTGATATAGTTAAATATAGAAAATTCTGTATTGAAATAGAGCACTTGTGCTGTATAAAAGCTCCCATTCCTTAAATTTCTCTCTATGTTATAACAGATGAAGAGTATTGGCGGGTGAGCTCTTTTCATCTCTTTGAGGCCATCCCGAATGCTCCTCTAATGGTGATTTTATTTTTTATCTAATGTGTTCTGGAGATGCCTTAAAGCGTAGAAGGCAGCTGTCAGTCTGTTGACTTGTGACCTCGTGGCCCCCTGTAGGGTTTGGAGTCAGAGAGCTCAGCTGGAGGAACTGACACATGACCATGTAGCCTTAAGTTAGAGTATTTTTGTCACTTTACATAGGTCCTACTTTATGCTTTTTGTTTGCTTTATGTGTCTCCAAATTAACTTGGAACTTCTGAAATTAGAGTGCTCATTATATTTATCTGACATCCCAAATTTTATCTCTGTTGGTATAAATAAATAAATAAATCCTAGATTGGTTCAGAAAATTTGGCATTTAAACGGGATCATCGTGGCTTTCATGGGATTAATAATTCACCTATTTTATCACATTTGGGGCATTTCAGTAAGTCCATTATACCTATATTTTCTGTGCAGTCAGTAAATGTTGTAGCTCTTAAAACCCATGAAATGAAATATAGGTTTGAAAAGCCATAACACTATCAATACATTAATATTTATGTAGCTCTTTTCATGACAAACATTCTAAAATACTCTCCAGTAAAGTAAGAAGAAATAAAGCACGAAGAGAAGGTGAATGATTACAACTCAAAAGGTCACTTGAAAAAGGCAAATCAAGGCGCCTGGGTGGCTCAGTGGGTGAAGGCCTCTGCCTTGAGCTCAGGTCATGATCTCAGGGTCCTGGGATCCAGCCCCACATTGGGCTCTCTGCTCAGCAGGGAGCCTGCTTCCTCCTCTCTCTCTGCCTATTTCTCTGCCTACTTCTGATCTCTCTCTCTGTGTCAAATAAATAAATAAAATATTAAAAAAAAAAAAGAAAAAGAAAAGGCAAATCAAATGAATCTGTTTGGCCAAGGGATAGACCAGTTTATGCAAAAGTTGCAACCCCGCTTAGGTGAGCTCAACCCTAGGAAACTAGAGAATCAGAAGTGGGCTCACCACTTCTAATTGTTGTGATGAAAAAGTCAAACCCAGCCCGGCATTTCCACTTAAACAGTACCATTCCTCTTGGACTATAGACAAGGAGGGCTCTAGCCCCAAACGGCCCCAAATGGACCATCTTCATGACTCTGTTCCTGTGACTTGGCATTTCTAAATGTAAATAGGGGAAAATCAGCAGATAAAATGCAGTCCTAAAAGCATCTTTAATTGATCATGGGGTATTATTTTCTTCACACATCACAGAAGCAAATTATTGATATAAAGTATGCTACTTTCTTTCTATGATGAGGTCATTCATGAGTGAAACATAAATCTGGAGGACAAATGTTCTTTAATGTACACCTATTGCTTCTCTAATTGTGGGTTGTCTCCACCTAATTTGCTTTAAAAATGAATGGTTTTACAGAAAGATGTTCTTCAATTTAAGATGTTTTTAGTTGCTCTGATTTGATGAGAAATGTTGAAAAAAAAAGCAGGAAAATTACTGGAGTGATAGCACAGGATGCTGTCGAAGTATGTAATCTTCAAGACACAGGAATGGAAGAGGCTGGAAAGTCTTGTGATCTTATTATTGTTACTGGAACAATGCAAACTAGTTCTTCCAATGACTCTGAAGACTGATGTCTTTTTTTCTAAGCTTGATCCCATTCATCCTTAAAATGAAGTTCCTCTAATCATAGGTGACTGATTTTTTTCCCTTTTGATCCAGGAAGTCTTAGGAAAAAGATGACTGACCACCATTTGTTGTAGCTTCATATTCACTTTTCTTTGGAGAAGGGACTAGAATGAGAAGTACCAAGTACGACCACCACACTTTATGAATCTGTCGTATTCCACTAAGGATCAATGTTTTTCTGATGTAATCAGACACTTGAGCAATAAAACCTTTGGGCTTAATTATCTCCCTCTTTAAGGGCCAACATTACTTAAATGAAAAGAATACTCATAAGTCATTCTTTTCTGATTAAAATAGGCTTGTTTCCCAGTATATTGTCTTTGCAATGATTCCCTCCCCGTTCTTTTGAGAATTCCATTGACTGGCTCGAACACTTCTCAGGTTTATAAAGAAAAACACTCCATGATCTGACCCCTTCATGACTTTCCATCCTCAAGCCTTACCACTCATTTACTTTCACATTTTGTTCCCATCACATAATGGTGATGTGGTCCCACCACTTTTCCTGCTGTCCCTCACTTATTCATCTGCTCCCTGTCTGAAGTCCTTAGATTGTCTCTCCCTCTCCCACCTAACTCTTTTTCTCCCTTTAAGGTAGGGGGCACCTGGGTGGCTCAGTGGGTTGACCCACTGACTTGGTTTTGGCTCACGTCATGACCTCGTGGTTGTGAGACCCCACATCAGGCTCCACACTCATCTTGGAATCTGCTTGAGCTTTCTTCTCTCCCTCTCCCTTTGCCCCTGGGGGGGGGAAGTCTTAATTAAGGCATCATCTCTTCCAGAGATGCCTTGAGTTTTTGGCCTTTCTCGTGATGCCTTATGTGTGCCTCTGTTACTGTTACTCCAACTGAGTCACAGAATGTGAGCTTTTGATAGTAGAGAGTTGAGTTAATTTACCTTAGCTTTCTAAGTCCCTGTCAGAATTTGTGACATTAAATAGATGCTTAATGATATTTGAATGAATAAATGATGTCACCAGGCAAGAAGTTCACCTTCCTATAATTGCCCCACCTGAAAACTCACAGCATCAGAGCTGCCTTTCCACAGACGCTTATTCCTGTCTCATAAATAACCACCTATAGCTAATAGCATTGCCAGATCTTTGTATCTGGCCCCTAAAGTTTAAAGGCATTCCAGTTTCTGCCCTAACGGTGTTTATATTAGAACCATTAGTTAACCCCAGAGGCTATTTGAGAATTAAATTAAGAAGCGAAACAAAACACAATAAAATCTTGGGAATAATAAATCTACACGAGACATTTAAATTTGGCTGAAAGGTCTGCTAATGCCCTGAAATTTGTGGATCCCAGGAAGCCTTTTTGCTGGGTTTTCATAATATTTGCTTATAAATCCTGGATGTAGCTAAGCTTCCTTTTTAAATGGCTGTGCCTTTTATTTGTCCGAAAGCGTAGACTTACTAGCTTAGCATCTCTTCTTTCTAAAACACTTGGCTTGAGAAAATACAGACTTGAGTTTTTCAGGCAAGGGTTTACAAAAGAAGCATAAATTTTTGACACACATAGTCCCTTATGGACTTCTCTTTTATACTTGACCATCTTGTGTTGTTCTTAGTATTTGTGTGATTGTTCACAGCTCTTAGTGACCTCTATAATCATTTGATCATGAATAAAAACTAGATAGGGGCTCAGACCTTGGGCTGGTAATTTTCCCTGAGAACCTCGGTTAGTATCTACTGCCATGTTTTTCAAGCCTGAATTCCTGAATCGCTTGCATTCAAATGAGGTGGGATGCTTGTTAAAAGTCAGACATTGGAGCCCCTCCCCACACTGAACCAATCCCAGTTTCTAAGTATGAATCAAAGAATATGCGTATTTATCAAGGGATTTTCTAAAACTTGTACCATTCATCAAGCAAGGCGGACTCTGTTGTATCATGATTATTTTCAGTGTGGGTAAATTATGACTATCTTATTTGGACCCAAATATATCATTCAGTCAGTATTTGTTGACAGTTGATTAAATGCCTAACTTTTGTAGGAGTGGGAGAATATAAAGGTGAAAGGGAATGAAGAAGCTTAGGGTTTTTCCAGATGCCAGAAGAGACAAGTGGATACCTGTTAAATTAAATCAAAAAAAGATGATGCCCCCACCATCCCATCCCATACACACTACGCATTCTCTAAAATATAGGAAGCCAAGCATTTTCGTAGGGGCAGATGACAAGGTTGTAATACCAGACCAGAAATGGGCTCCATAGTAAAAGGGATCGCACAGCAATTCTTCCAACACTAAGCTGTCAGGTTTGTTTCAACAGACCCCAGTTTCTAACTGGTGTGTAAATAATAACGCTGTACTCTGACAGGTCATCTCATCCACTTGATGCCTATGAACCAGCTTGCAACAGTTTTATCTTTGCAGGCTATGTGAGGAAATTATAGCCCAGAAAGCTCTAGACTTCACATGGGTGCTTTCTTGATATTTGATTTATTATTTAATGGGCAAGGTAGGTTCTTTGGTTTTAATTGCTGTAGAATTTTCACAGACTGGACTAACAGTTACATTGGGTGGCATCACATCTGGGGCTCCCCTCTGTCCTGGCGCCCATGGGTTGTGGTCACTGCTCTTCATAAAGAGGCCCTTTGCCTTGTGGGTGACCCTCAGTCAGCTCAGGGAATGTGTGGCTTGGACTTCTGTGTGGGCACTTGCTCTTGTTAATCAGTTCCGTTTTCGTAAAAGAATGGCAGTTCTATCCCTGGCTTGGCAGGATGATCAAGCGTTTGGCTAGTCCCTTAACTGTCCCCTGGCAGTTTGGGGAGACATTGGCGCAGATTACCTGAACTGCATTGCCACACAATGGCTACTAAACATTTGGTTGAGACACAGAATATTCTCAATAATGGAAAATGTCTCATTGGATTCAATCCAGTTACGTCTTTATCTACATCCTGTATATTGACTTTCTTACATTGCCCCTTTGGCTTGTCATCAGCTTATATCGAAGGATGTCATCAGAAACAAAGCTACGGAGCTCTATGACTTACTTACCAGAAGGATTAAGTTGCTGGTTCAGCACATGACAGAGAATCCTTCGTATAAGAGTCTGGAAGAGGTATTTCTCTCTGCTTCTTCAGAGCAACTGGTATATCTTTATCTTATGAACACAGTAAATTACATAAGTAGTCATCTTTTCCTCTTCCTGCTGACAGATCGAAGGGGAGTAACAAATTAGAGATCTCCCTTTACTGTGTGCACAGGACTTTATGGCATAAATGTTAACTTACCTCCTGGCATCTTCACATTATTACCCTTAGTTTTTCATTGCCTCAACCCTCTTCCAAATGGAGAATATATTTCATTTTTCTACCCAATGCGTTTCTTCATGAGTTGCCCTGTATTTCTGAAGCCAGGCAAAATACATTGCTGGGGGTTTTGCTTGTTGGTTTAAAGATGAGTATTCACTCCAGATGAAATCGAGAGGCTCCTACCACCAAGAACACCAAATAATCTGGAGAAGGTTAATGGGGTAAGAAGGGGGGTGGGCTAGAAAAAAGAGTATGGAGAACTTTGGTGGAAGAATAGACTTTGGTAAGCACTTGACAGGGTGGCTCAGCTGAATGAGAGAATCCTGTGATTGTCTTTGATTGCCCAGTACCAGAAGGTGAAGAGTGACTTTCAGGAAGTAGAAATAGTTCAAGGAAAGAGGCCAAGGCTGTGTATTCCTGAATGTATCAGAGATTATTTTGCACAGGAAAAGGAGGACGGGGCATGTACTTGTCACAATTGACCTTTATAATATCAGTTGCTCTGTTTTCATCACAAATGTTGTCCCAACCGTTGAGAGGACCAGACTCAGGCATCGATGAATGAAGCAATCAACTTAAGTGAGTTTTGTCCAGTTTAGCATGAATGACTTTAGTGGTGGTGGCTGCTCTTCCTATGATGTGATAAAACCTAGTTGGACCAGTTAAACCTGAATTGTAACAGGTCATATTCTTGGGAAAACCATTTCATTTTGCTGCTTCCATAAACTTTGAATATCAGAGCTAGAAAATACCTTCAAGAACATTCAGTCTCATGTATTTATTAACACTTGCTGAAACTGGGGCTCACACAAGCTTTGTTACTTGCTAAAGGTCACAACCAGTCATTCGAACCAGAAGAAGAACAGAAACCCCTTGACTCACAGACCAGCAATAACTCAAAATGTGCCCATTGTTATAGTCTCCCACCCACCAGCACTTTGTGCCCTATTTTTTTTTTTTTTTTTTAACAGTGAATCCTCTATCCACAGATGCTAAAACCAGAGAAAATGTTACTGGTGTTACTGGTTACTTGAAATTCCATTCACAGTCTGTACCGGTTCCAGTACCTAGAGGTAAGGTAGGCTGCAGGTTGGAACATTTGGAGTGGGTAGTAGGGACATTTTAATGACAGAGCTAGGACAGATGGTCCTAGTGATTTGAGGTAGCTAATGGAGGAAAATAAAAGATCTCTGTTTGCTTATGAAGTACACATTGAAGTAATTATCTTGATAATCTAGGTAAAGGGCTTTTTTTTTAATTGACTAAAATTAAGATGAATGAATCGAATGGGATTTTAAGGATTTTATCATCTAAATAATTACCTTATTTTAAAAAAATTAGTTTTGCTTATGTAGACAAAGCAATAGTTACTAAATTTCTCCAGTTATAAAGCAAGATGTTTTGTGCTTACACAGTAAGTTATGATTGAGAGCTTAGAATTCAGAGAATTTATTTATTGTAAACAATCCGGTGAGAACAGTATTGTTCTTTCTACACAGAAATTTGTTTGTTCCATTGTGGGTTGTTTTAATTGTCACAATTTCTAATCATGTGGTTAATTGCTTCAACCATATTGATTTTATTTCAGTATGCAGACTGTATTTACATAAAGCTGAGAGTGTGGACCCCAGTGTTCTTCCTGGTCTTTGACCTTCGATGTCTGTAAATGTAGGTGAAGCAAACAGTAAAAGACAGTGCAATTCTCCTTGTTCATATGTTCTGATGATTATAATGACCTCTCACATTTTACAAGAGGATTTCCAATACAATGTCTTTTGTCTCTTAACTTGATGAGGTAATAGAGGCAGGAAAATGGAGACCCAGAGTAATAATCACATGTCGGAGCTCAGAAAGTGAATCACAAGTGGCATATGGACCAGAACCCAGGTCCCCTGACTCCTGGCCCAGTGCTTTGCCAGTCCTATCATCACAGCCATGGTCCTTGTCCATGAGACCTCCCTGCTAAATCCATTACAATAGCATGACAACATACATTGCTGTTTCTAGTCCCCTTTTCATAAACTCACCTGCCATCTGCTTGCTCATTTCATTAGAGCAAGCTTTCCAAAACTTAATTTAATATTGAAGATAATTGCTCTACTGTTGCTGCTTTCCTGGGAGCCTGTTGGGTGTCTGCACTCAGACAAGTCCAACTGGCAGGTAGGGAAGAGTTAATATCACTCCTAGAGGGCTCTTGACCAATTGAAGTTGGACATCACTGTGAAAAGGTCCTCCCTTTCCCCACCTTGCTTCATCCATTGTCATTTGGTCATGAAATGAAGCTGGGCTTCCGGATAAGTGTTCCCAAGGATGGAGCGATTGGTTTTATTTGTCAACACTGGTTACAAAAATTCATCCTCATACTGGCTCTTCCCCCTCCCCAGCTTCATTCCTCTTAAGCCTTTACCCCTATTGCCTAGGGTTGCATTTCTTCTTAAAGTAATACCATTTGGGCTCTTAGTCTGAGGCTTCAACTTCTGGGGAAGCCAGGCTGAGGCACCAGGTTCATCTCTGTCTCATTCTTGGGCTTCCAGAATTCTCCTCTATGCTCTCATCTGGATTACTCCTCCACTCCTCCCTGTGGATCTGAACCTTAAGCTTTCTTCAAGAGAGACCTGACATGCTACTTGTTCCAGAATAATCTTCCATGGTGCTCCACAAGATCTTCTTTCTCTCAGAAACCTCCATGTGTATACTTAATGAAGAACACCACAGTCTGCTCATCACTCATGAGAAAGATTTGGAGATAGCTGTACAAGGAGACCTTCTTTGCTGACGCGTCAGTGCCTTTAAGTCCCTGGGTTATTCATCTTGTGGCCCTAGCAGCTGGCATGAAGTGTCCGATGATTATTTTCCAACTACACATGATACAAGGGAAGAGTGAATTGTTCATTCTGCTCAACTTAATCACTCATGTAATTGACATAAGGTAACTTCAGACATAGCATGTCTGAGGGAGTATGACAGTGCAGATCTGCTATAGTCTTGTTCTTCTGTGTTGATGCGAGAAAAGTTGAAACTCATCCTTCTTGATGTCATGTTTTCTTTATATTGCAGTTTTTAGCTAATCTCAAACATTTGGAAGTCAAAGATGAAAGGGATATTTGGGGGTTCTAAATATATTGATTCTACAAAGCACATGAAATATAATTCGCCTAAACTTTCATTTTTATCAAATAAAATGTTGGGCTCAAAAACACTGGTACAACTTAAAAAAGAACCCATATCATTTGTACAAAAGGAGCTAATGGATGGCGGATATGTTAGGGACAAGATATACTCTGTGTAAACAAAGCACAGTGTGTTATACTGTGTTAGTGTGAGATATCTGGGAAGTGTCTTTTTAGAAACAGTAATAAATACATAGTGGACGGAGCAACCCAACA
>NW_019154148.1:3429652-3456465 GCF_002288905.1 Enhydra lutris kenyoni | reverse complement strand
GTGTGTGTGTGTGTGTGTGTGTGTGTGTGTGTGTGTGTGTGTGTGTGTGTTGGTTTTAAGCTGAGAGAAAAATAATTGTTGAAAGAGTGAAAAATTTAAAATCTATACCCATTTTCCTATTACGATACAGGTAAGGCTAATAGCAAAGGATCCATGCTAGTGGAAATAGGCTTAATATCAGAAATCAATGAGCTAAATTTCCCTAATATATAAATCACTTCTTTGTATTAAATTAAGAACTTACAAAGGCAAATTAATTATTTCAGACTGGTGAGTTTCCATTTAGAACACTTTTTTCCTGTACCCTGCTAGGAGAGGAAAGGCATGCATTGAGGTGGAGGGGGTCCCTTTTTCCTTGTCTCCATGCTTCCTTCTAGATGGGGCCCAGGGAGAGTATTGTAGTTGGCCTTTTGAGCCACTGACTCCCCTCTCTACAGAAATGACTTGTCCAACTGGAAATTGGATGGAGAGAGGGAGGTTGATCTTACTCTCTTCCATCTTGCTTCTTTTTCAGGAGCCTACTGGCATCAGGATGCAGACCTTCTCTGAGCCTTGTGTTGTAGGTTCTCAATGTGAAGGCCTTACTCCCCTGTGGGGCCTGTGGTGGCTCCGAGCAGCCAGGGACTGGGATGGGTGAGTCAATGTCATTCAAACATGAATCCCAATTGTTGATCTTAGCCAGAGACACCAGTACCCATGTAATGAAGTAGATATGTGATTGGGAAATTGATGTCTCTTGGACTCTCAGGCTTCTGCCTTGGTTCTGAGTACAAGTAGGTGAGAGAACAGGTAGTTGTTCACAGAGTACATGAAACCCAGACACAGTCTTCTTTCCTTGGCCAGGGGTAGCAGTAAAGGTAGATCAGTGCCCAAGGAACTGAGCATATTCTTTGACCTCAATGGGAGCCCCATTGACTATACATCCCACAGAAAAATGATGATGGATGGAGTGGAACGATTATTTACTATAGTAATAATCATACACATACATAAGCCAGTTCAGTAATTCCAAAATTAGTTTCTTTCTGGGGTGGGCAGTGGTGATAGAGGTTAAAAATGCTAATACTTCTCTGAAAACAAACAAGAAATGTGTTTCTTTTGTGATTAGATGGATGGAGCATAGTTAAAAAGACAAGATGGGTTGTATTGGAAAGCTTGGTATCTAATGCGATCAGTTCACTCCACAACCTTTTTTTTGTAGGGTAACTTAAATTCATCTTTTAGGCTCAACATTTGGCATTGCCCTCCAGGTAACAAATCTGGAGATGAAAGGCATCTTCTATAAACTCGTCTTATTTGTCTTAGAAGACTCCAATTTAACCCTCTATCCCAGCCGTCCTTGACAGCAATTTGAGAAGAAAAGATGACTCAGCTTAAAATAGCATCTTAGAATGGATAAAGAAGATGTGGTATTTATATATACAATGGAATACTATGCAGCCATCAAAAGAAATGAAATCTCGTCATTTGTGACAATGTGGATGGAACTAGAGGGTATTATGCTTAGCGAAGTAAGTCAATCAGAGAAAGACAATTATATGATCTCCCTGATATGAGGAAGTGGAGAGGCAACGTGGGGGGTTTGGGACATAGGAAAAGAATAAATGAAATAAGATGGGATCGGGAGGGAGACAAACCATAAGAGACTCTTAATCTCACAAAACAAACTGAGGGTTGCCGGGGGAGGGAGGTAGGGAGAGGGTGGTTGGGTTATGAACATTGGGGAAGGTATGTACTATGAAGTGTGTAAACCTGGCAATTCATAGACCTGTACCCCTGGGGCTAATAATACATTATATGCTAATAAAAAAATAAAAAATTAAACCAAAAAACCAGCATCTTAAAAACAGGAAAATATTTTGTGGAATGGTATGTTTTGTTTCCTAGGATAATGGGTTTTCTTGTGGGGTTTGAGGAGGAACTGTCTGTCATATAAACATTGGTATTTTTGGACATTGATCGGTCCAACATTTTTGATAAATTATTCGCTCCGGTCTTGGGAGAATCTTTTAAAATATATTCCAGAACTATCTGTACAATGTCACCCAAAAAAGTAGGCAATGTCTAATACATACATACAAGGCGCTTTAATAGAGGGTGTCCAGGATAATTGGCAGACACAGTCTTGAGTCTTACTGTTTGGCTATTTGGTCAGGAACGGGTGACACAGACATTGCTTTTATACTCATTTTTTGCCCACTCTCAGACACATGTTAATACCCCCAGGATTAAAAGCTCTTGCAAAGACACTGTTTATGTCAATAATGCTGTGGCAGGATAAACGAGTACTAACAGCTTCCAGGGTTTGACCCCACACATGTAATTTGTGCTTGATTGTTTCATAAGTTGCCCGCCCCCACTGACATAAATCATTTCACAGATTTAAGTAATTCTTTGGTGTGGCTTTTATCTTGGGGATGTTCATCTTCCTTCTTGCTTTTTTTCTTCCTCGAACCCTCTATTTCCCTTTGATGCTGCAGGTGAAAACCACTTTCCTGAACTAAGCCAAATGGAGCAATAAGGCCGTCAGATGAGCCACCGTTCCTCCCCTGTCAAGCGTAAACCTTTTTTTTTTTTTTTTCAGCAGGGCAAGAGCGAACATTTGACCTTTGCCCCTGACTTACTAGAGAAGGAAGGGCAGCCGGCGCTGAGTCTTGCCACTTAGGGGATTCTGTGAAGGATCTCATTTCCTGAGCTATCTTGATCAGTGGGACGTTTTGATCACTGGCCTAGAAACTGTTTTGCATCCTCATTTGGAGAATAAATTGCTTGTAGACTACGTCTCCAACTTTGATAAGGGAGTGAGAAAATTAACCGAGCTCATGGGTCGGACCTGTAAAAATGTCTCCCTATGAGCAAGGCTTTGGTTGAACTAAGCTCTCCCTGCGATAGAAGGCTTTGAGTCACATACAAATCCCTTTGTCCATCTTTCCCTCTGGAAGATTTCTATGTGGCCGTGGTGGCAGTGACCGTGTCTTTTCAGCCATGGGTCTGGGGAATGTGAATGATTTTGGCTGTCAGTTTGAAATGCCTCCAGAAGGTGTTCTGGACTTACCCGAAGGAGGTGAGAAACAAGACACAGGGGCCGTCGCCTTTGGAAAAAACAACACTTGAGGAGAGCATAGTTTCTGAGTGGGATAATTACACAGAATGGCGAAAGAGGAGGGTCTCAGGGTTGGAATATAAATGCCGCCTGTCAAACTGGGACAGGGCAGTTGAGGGGGAAAGGATCATGGGCTGCTTAGGATGGCAGTCCTCATTACTCATGTTTTCATCACTATTAAAATGCATCCCCCAGTCTTAAACCGCATAAAAATGATTTTAGTCGAAAATGCATTAAAAAGAGGTTTGGAACGAAGAGAGAAAATGCCAGTTTTCTGCTGGTGGCTTTACTCAGATAGATGGTTTCTTCTGTTTAAAGTTAGTCCCTAAAATTCTCCTGGAAAATCTTGTGCATTGCAAGTAGCCTCTTTCTTAAGGAATGTCTTTTGAAGTTGAGTTTAGCTACAATGGAAATCCAACATGAAAACCCAGTAGAAATTAGAGTGGTTATTTCTCCGCATCCATTTCTGTGTTCCTATAGCAACCCGTTCACTTTCATCTGCCCCTTATTGACCAGATATATTTTTAGTGACTGTTTACTGCAGAATAAAAAATGAAGAAGAGGAAAAAAGATGGGGGAGGGGATGGCCATTAAAACCAGCCTTTGTTCCTTCCCTATAACAAGTTAACTGGCTGAGAATGTGCCCATGCCTTAAATTAAGTGTCATGATTGTTCCCCCCACCCTCACCCCCCATTGAATTAAGGCACCTGAGGTCCGAGGTCCAGGAGGTCCATGGACACAGTGAGGTCCATATTCGAGCCCAGTGTATTTGTATTTTTAGACAAATAGGAACCTCTGCCTGTATATTTGCCAAATGCAGCCTATATTTACCCCAACCTATGCTTGCGGCAATTGTGCTGTCAAGAGAAATGTAAATATTAATGAAGGATGTTTCTCAGGAATGGATATTCAGCGAATCCTCTTTATCTGTCAGAACTGCCTCCATCAGTGCACACTTTGTGGACAGATCGAATGTTTGAGAGTCGTAGATTGACGTTGATCTGACAATTTTTGCCTTCCTACCCAGCGGCTTTTGTTATGAGGCACGGGCGTTGCAATACACCTTGGTGCGTCTGGGGAGAAATTAAACCTCATTTTTCTCATAAAGATAAGAATGAAATAGAATATATGGCTAGTGGTCCTTTCCAGGGTTATTCAAATATGAAATGTAAGGACTGGCTTAAATGAAATCCTAATATAGACTTTAATTCTTGCTGGCCAAGGCATAAAGCAGTCCTATTATCAAAAGGGCTCATTATTAAAATGTGATATAGCATGATATATATGCATGAAGAGATGTCTTTGTTCTCCCAGATTTTAACAGGTGATGGGATTGCTTTCTTCTGTGTGCTTCTTTCTCCTGAAAACCAAACAAATTTACCAAAAGAAATAGGAAAAACACTTCATTTTCTGAAAAATGAGCACAATTATTTTAAAATTAAACTTGCATACTAAAGGTATACCTGAGCAGGCTTGCACATTCATACTCATTTTCTGAGTTAAATCATCCTCAAGAGCAAGAGGAAATGAGGTTTTATTGATGTTTACCATGTGCCTGTGAAATGCCCATAAAACGATCTATCATGAAAGTAGCCATATTATGTTAAGCTTATACATGTAGCAAGAGCTGTTATTGCTCCCCAGCAGCAGGCTTGGTAAGCAATTCCAGTATACATTTGTGATAGACAGGATAGTTAAAATTCTAAAATATGCCACAGAATTTTTAAAAGACTTTAAATATCATTTGGCAAGGTTGAATTTGGAAGCTGAAGACCCAAGGAACCAAAAGCTGCAAAGAAGGAAGAGGACTTGAGACTACACAGAGAAGAACGTGTTTCTCTTTCTGTGTTCCAGGAACATCCAGGGGGCCTGGGAGAACACAGCCAGTAAAAACATCTACTGCCATGAGAGACTACAGTCAAGGTAATGGAAATATACCATGAACTCTCTCTCTCATGTCCTCAGTCTCTGCTTTGGGCTGTTCAGGGGCTACTGGTTAACAGACAGCAAGACTGGTCTTCAGGGTAGCTGGCCTGTTATTAAGAGTCTAGGAGGACCTCCACCACTTGCCCTTACTTTTCTTCGGAATATTTCTCTTTTGTCAACATCCACCGTCTTCCCAGGTAATGAATGCCTATCACATATCTGATCACAGGAATATCCATGTTACTTTTGATTCTTCTCAAAATGCAATCCAGAAAACACTTTAAGTTGGTATTGACGACATGTTTGAAAGCAAGTTTAACAAAGCAATTAGAGAAAATTTTAAAGTCCTGGCTAATGTTTCTGTACCTTCTATGTGCCTTCCTACCATACTGACCACCTTGTATTTCAATTTTCTGTTTATTAACATGTTCCTCAAATCCAGTGGGGACTTGGAAATTACTCGATGCTCAGAAATGCTCTGTGTTTCACTTTTTTGTTTGTTTGTTTGTTTGTTTGTTTCTAAGGACTAAGTAGGTCAGAGGCACAAAAAGGATAGATCCCTGAGATTATTTGATTCCCAAAAGCAGAATAAAGGAACGTAGTGGGTATCTGTTACCTTCTTCATCTGCTCAGCATCTTTTCCATTTAGAGCTTTCCTATTTCCTTTGTGATGGAGCTAGCAATCACATAGCTTCCTTGGGTACTAAAATGCTTACCAATTTTGCTAGGCTGTCTAGAGCCTTCTAGACCTCCAAAATCATTGATTCAAGCAAGAGTGGCAAGATGGTTCAAAATAAGCCAATCAGAATTCTTTTTAAGGGATTGACATGGACATTGAAATTTAAGGTTGTTCCTCTAGTGATCAGTATTTTTGAAGATTATTAAAGATTACCTCTGCTTCCACATTGCACAGAAATACAGTAGAGAATGAGGTCTAAAGAGGGAGAAGAGAACCAAGGAGAAAAAGAAAATTAGATCGATGTCCTGATGATACTGTTTAATTCCTGGATCAAACCCTACCTGAAGACACATTCTTTACTGACATTCTAGGCTTATGAGTTAATATGTTATTTTTGTTTATGTTTGTTTTGACTAGAGTATCTCACTTTAAAAATCTAAAAAAAAAAAAATCTTGACTATTGCATGGAAGATGATGAAGTTTTACAAAAATCCAAGCATAGAAAACAGAACACGTTTGGGTGGCACAGAACACCTGGAATCAGGGCCATCTTCTCCATTTCCCTGCAGAACTGGTGGCCTCTTGCTTCCGCTTCTCACTAAAAATTTGCTTCACTTTACATGGTTTGCAGAGCTGCTCTGTATGTAAACTTGTGACCTCTCTGCTTCTTTCTCACAGTAGATTCTACCTCGCAGGTAACCTAGAGGAAGCACGAGCATCCCTACCATTCCTCACAGCACTGTCTTAGTGTCCTAGCTTTCTGTCTGAGTTTCAGTTCAGGATGTCACTGACATTTCCAAGGTATCTTCCATCATCTTTTCCCATCACTCTCCCTCTGTCCCAGTTCAAAATCCCCAGAAGAGAGAGTTCTGCTGGGATGCCCCAGCTCAGGCCTCCTCCCACCTTCTCTTTCCACTTAGCCATAACAAATGTGGGATCGATTGCATGCTTTGCTATCTTTTCTGGGTTCACCCCTTGTGTTAGGACTGTGACACAGGGCAATCTAAGGAAGGTCATATGGCAGAAAAGCAAGGATGAGCGTCCAAGGTATGGAGCACGATGAGAATGATGGCCTTGTCCAAGAACCAGACAGAGCTTAGGTACCTTCTCAGAGCTGTGATGACTCGTCTTTCTTCCACTGTGTGTGTGTGTGTGTGTGTGTGTGTGTGTGTCTGTATTTAGTTT
Organism: Enhydra lutris kenyoni; assembly: GCF_002288905.1. Taxonomy (NCBI): domain Eukaryota; kingdom Metazoa; phylum Chordata; class Mammalia; order Carnivora; family Mustelidae; genus Enhydra; species Enhydra lutris. The sequence continues at coordinate 3,449,571 of NW_019154148.1, read as the reverse complement.
CAACTATTGTCTAAAATGATGTGATAGCTCTTTATTTGCTCTTTCTGGATGTGGATGAAACACACACCAGAAAGCCTGAAACTTGGCTTCCTAAGCGGCCACAGACATGGCTGATGGCATGAACTGAAATCCTGGGGAGTTAATGCTCTTTGAGACCAAAATTTGACCAAGGGAAAACCCAGAGAGGGTTATTCAGAAAATGCATCCCTTCCTTCTTCTCTCTGTCAGATTGCTTAAGATGTAGTTTTTCTGTTCAGCTTGTGAGTAGATTTTTTTGTGCCTGAGGTGACCTGCCAACTATTGGCTAGGTGTCTTTTCAGCTTGTCAGGAAGTAGCCAGGGAGGTTGACATGTCATCTCTCGGTCACTTCCCATCCTTCCAGGACCGTTTTCCACCCCCTGCCCTCTCATTTTTGCTGATTGAGATTGCCTCTCCCTGAAGAAAACATGAACACATCAGTCTCCTCTCATAGCTGATTCCCTAGAGAACGTAGAGTATGACCTGAAGACTGGACCACCAATAGTTTGCTATGGAAATCTCGTCACAACCTTATGAGAGGGTTGTTGCTATTATCTACATTTCAAATGAGATTCCGCAGCAGGAAATCATGGCACTCCCATACTGGGAAAGTTCCAGAGAGTTTATTTACAAAGGCGGTGCTAGGGTAGTTATAGAGGTGGGGAAACCACACTGAGTGTGGGAATTGGGATGCGGAGAGAGCAGAGGAACTGTTTACCACCCTAGACCTGAAGGAAGCAAGCATCTACCAGAACATGGAGAGAATGGTATCAAGAAGAGCATTTTGGGTAGCGCTGTCACCCTTGATGAGGGGAGATGGACAGGGATTTAAAGACCCTGATGTCAGTGTCTTTGTGCATCTCTCTTCTTGTACCCCAGCTTCCATTCCGCAGTGCCCAGAGAGAGTCTGAAGGCAGTAGCTCCTGTGACTGTAACCCCTAGGGCCGGCATCCCAGGAGGACAGGCGGCAAGGGTAGGAGGGGAATCTGGGGTACGAAACAGCATTTATCTGACAACGAAGCAGAGGAAATTCAGGAAGAATTACAGAATTTGAGAACGGTCACGCGGCCAATAGAAATTTTGTTTTGTCTTTTTTGGTTTCAAAGACCTCCTTGTGCATGCCCTCTTGGAAAGAGTCTCATCAGTGGCGGGGAAGAAATCTCTCTTATTTGGCCAGATGCCCTCTTTGAGTTCTGAAGGATGTCTGTTAGCAGCTGGTTCTCTGGCTGGCTCAACAGGTCATGAACCACAGTCTCACGCACAGCCTGGAATGAGACATCTCCAGCCTTTGCTCTTGGTTCACCAGGGTGGAAATTCGTAACGACTGGGTGATTTCTCCACCCGCAAAATTGGGCTGCTTCTTCTGAAACTTAACTTGAGCAACTCTTAGAGTATAAAAGGAAAACATTTAAAAGCAAATTTAACTATTAAACTAGTAAGTGCTGTCTGAATGAAGTAGACTTCAAAATGACTAATACAGAGCATGGTGGTTTTATGAATAAATGTAATTTTCTATAATGTATATTTAATGCTTAGGTGTTGGGATTTGATTTCACCCCTTTTCTCTTGGAAAGAGTACATGGAAATACATTTGGCTAACTCTTTCACCTTTCGAGAGAACTAATTCTTTGTCACCAGCCCTACTGTGCCCTCCTTTCTTACGCCCCGTGCAGATTCTGCCCACAGTTAAATTAACTCCACCTCAGCTATTCTGTTCCCCCCACATCTCAGTCCTTTTCCACCTCAAGTAATATTATTTCTACATGTTATTTAAATCTCCTATTTCTCTAAAATAATCCCTTAAAGGGTTTTGGTGCCTGGAGCACCCATTCACACAACATTGGCCCACAGCCCTTTGGAACCAAGCTTTGAAATATGGCTACTCTGTGCACCATTGCCATTAAATGACAAACCAGTAGTTCCCCCTGAGGGCCGACGCTGAAGTGATTTTACATTATGGAAGTTCTACACTTTTCTGTAATTGTACTGATCTCTCTTTGCATTACTAACAGGCTCCTTCAGTTCACAGAAACAGAAGATTGCATATGTAGGTTATATATAATCCCTTCACTTTCCAGATAAAGAAGCCAATGCCCAATCAAGTAAGGCGACTCTTTAAAGGTTCTATAGCTACTGATTGCTATGTGACCTTTCCTTTATATAGAGTTTTTTAAAATAAAAGAAATAGTGTAATAAATGGCAATAGCTCAATATCCTAATGACCCAGGAGCGTAAGTCACACTGTACTCGGTGTCTAATTCCGGGAGCGACATAGAACATTCTAGGATTTCCAAAGCCAACATCTTCAGAGTCACATTGCCCTGACTAGATTTTGTTTCCCCATGCATTCTTCCCTAAATGCTCTACAGAAATTGTTTTGGAGACTTACGTATGTGTCTTCTTGTACATATATAAGAAAGAATAGACAACTAATCATATAGCAAGAATTTTTAAAAATAATATTTATTTTAGAGAGAGAACTTGAGCGAGAGATCAGAGGCAGGGGAACAGGAGAGGGAGAGGGAGAAACAGACTCCCTGCCGAGCAGGGAACCTGATTCGGGACTCCATCCCAGGACCCCAGGATCATGGGATCATGACCTGAGCCCAAGGCAGACACTTAACCAGCTAAGCCACTCAGGTGCCCCAATGTAGCAGGAATTTTAATGCCTGCTAATTTGGTGTTTCTCCTAAATCCATGTGTCAAAGACCATAATGTCAGGGGCAATAGACCCTGCTTCCGTGTTCTTCAACAATGGCAGCAAAGAGAGGCTTTGTATGAGAAAGATCTTCATTATAGGACACAAAGACCCTCAGGGATTTTCTCCTTCAGTGCAGTCTGGGGTTCTCCCAAATCCCTGGCCCTCTTAGGATATAGCAGCAAGAGTTTGGGTGCTCTCAAGCATCTGACTCACTTGGAAACTTTGATTATTTGTCTTCTATTTTCTTAGCATGTAATAAGGATTAGTCTCTGGAGATACTCAGGACAAATGAGAATACAACACAAATCGAAAAGTGTAGAAAAATCTATTTCAACCTGAGCAGTATTATCACATCGATTTCCTCTATCTTGAGGATTTCATAGATTCCTTCCCTTTGCCTTTCCTAGCTCTCCCCATTTGAGGACACCTACCCCAGTGCCTTCAGGTCTCAGAGCCCAGAGTTAAATTAAGCTCATGTCTAGACGGCATCATTCTCCTCTTTTCCTTTTAACCTTTCTCTTCTCTCGCTCTTTGGATTGTCTCTGAGTGGTTGGGATATTTTCTCAAGGCCTCCTCGATTTGGCTCAGTCTGTCTTTCCACTTTCTCTGAACTATGGTAAGACACTTTGATTTAGGCATAGAACTTTTCAAAGTACTAGTTGAACAGATCTGATGACATATGATGAATTCATTGTCCTAGGAATGGCATATATATTCAACAGTATATACTCAATACAAGTATATACTCAACACATACACGATTACAATCCTTAAGCCATTTATAGTCTATCAGGAGCAGATTTTTTTTTAAAATCTCTTGTACCTCACTGTAAAAAGCTCAAAATATGTCTGTGATTTTCATGGATTTCATGTGACTTCTGTGAAACATCTTCAGCAGAGTTGGTGAGTTCTGTAATGTCATATCATTGGCTTTTTACGTTAAGACAGGGTTTTGGGGTAAGAAATGACAAAGGAGTATGTTGTGAATGCGTCTGTGGAATTTCTTTTCTGAGGAAAACTTTTACCCCTAATTATTTGGGACAATATTTAGGGTTCTTGATAACTTCGACTTGCATTATGTATTGTATCTTCTAAACCTCTTCCTATCTTTGACCCAATGTCCTCTACTCAGACACAGTAAAAAAGAGTATTCTGGAAATAAAGAACTCTGAAATCAGTTTCTGGCCTTTTCTGAAGGGTTTAAATCAGTATGTGACCTGGAATCAGGGAAACTTATTTTTCTGTCTCTTGTTATTCAGAAAGATTGAGCTATTTCCTTAAATTCTCTAAATCTCAATTTCTTCAAACTGTAATCTGGGGTAATATTAATATTCTCTAAAATAGTGATAATCAAGATGATATATTTAAACTGCCTAACTTACAGTAAGTATACAGTAAACTAAAATGTGTTATTATATACCAAGCAAAGTATATGTCTACCAATTTAGAATATTGGCCAACTTTCCCTTTAAAGGACCATGTTAGACTTTGGCAGTCATAGGATCTCTCTTACAAATATTCAGCTCTGCTGTTATAGCATCAAAGCAGCTATATTCAATATATAAACAGGTAAGTATGATTGTGTTCTAATAAAACTTTATTTAAAAAAGTAAAACACGTGGTGGGCTGGATTTGGCCTGAGAGTTTGAAGACCTCTGATTTAGATTACTCCCTCTGTGTTTTGCTGTTGTCTACTTAAATACCCCATTCCTACTTAATTTTCTTAAAATCAGTAACTGGTTTATGATATCTTTTTAGGTCTATCAGATGTAAACCTGTCTTCATAGTAACAAATCATATACCGATTAACAGCCATTCAGATGATATAGTACAAAAAACACTACAAATCCGGGCTGAGTGTCCTAAGTATTTTTTTTCCAGTTCGACTTTATCTACCTACACATAAGTGCTGTTCTCAGTCAGTGCTCGTCATTCCCTTAGTCTTATACTTCCACCAAATTAATGTATTTTCTTAATAAATAGAGTACTGTTAGACTAGCATAAAACTGTGTGTGAGGGTGCCTTGGTGGCTCAATCAGTTAAGCATCCGACTCTGGGTTTCAGCTCGGGTCTTGATCTCAGGGTTGTGAGATCGAGCCTCTCCTCGGCCTCTGCAGTCAGCACAGAGTCTGTTTGGGATTCTCTGTCCCTCTCGCTTTGCCTCTCCTGCTCCTGCACTCTGCTCATCTCATACAAAACTTTTGCAAGTGTCATGTGTCGGGATTTCTCTAGAATATGTATGCAGGATTAAATTTCTAAATCATCTACCACTGCTCATGACGTTGCCAGATAATCCTCCGAACCGACCCCAGGAATTTGCACTCTATTGGTGTTTTTAAGAGTTTCCTCATTTATGTGCGTTTCTTACTGTTAGATTTTTAACAGATTTCATGATTTCTTGGGCACAAAATGGCATTTTAAATGCTTCGGATATGCCTTTCTTTGAAAACTGGTGCTAATTTTTTTATGTATCTATTCTTATTCTCTAGATTGGCCATATATATCTGTTGTCAGTTTTTCTGTTGAATGATTTGTCTTTTTCTTACAGAATATAAAGAGGTCTTTATAGATTGTAGGTCATAATCCCTTGACATTTACTTATCTTGCAAATCATCTTCCAGGACTCACAGAGTTTTAACATTGTTGCAAAGCTTTTCAGTGCACGAAAGAATTAAAATTTCATGTAGTATCCAATTTATCAACATTTTTCTCTGTGGCTGTGATCTTTAAATCACTTTTAGAAATATTTCCCTATATTAATGCCATTCTCTTCCAAAACAAGTTTTTTGTTGTTGTTTGGTTTGGTTTGGTTTTTAACCATATATTCAGACCTATTATTTATTTGGATTTAATTTTTTTAATGTAAGATAAGGATGGAATTTAATTTTTTTCTATATGAGCCATCAATTTTCCTAGCATATTTTATTGATAGTCTCTTTTGCCTATGATTTTCACCATATATTCGCTTATATATTTACTTGTATGTATTTTCCATTTCATTGATCCACTGCCCCATCTCTATGCCAATAACCATGTTTTTTAATCACTTTACCTTCATGATTGCCTGATATCTCTAGGACACATGGTTTGTGGCTCAGCTGTTCTTGCCTATGAATTTGCCCATGTAAGTTTTCTTGACAGTCTCCTTGAAAAAAACTTCCAGGCTCTTTGCTTTCCTATATATGATTTTCTTTTCATGTTTCTTGAAAAAGAAAAAAAAAAAAAATCCCCGCTGGGGATTTTGATTGGAACTCCATCTAAATTTAGTTTAATTTGGGACGTACTGACAGCTTTATGCTGCTGAATCTTTTTATCCATGAACATGTATATCCTCCTAATGTTTAAACTTATTAAGGTGAAATTATGTAATTTTTCTTTCAATACTAGTCAAATCACTTATGTTTAGTCTAGTGCCTTACACTTCTCTTGCTAGAGAAAATGATAAATTTAACCTAATAAGATTTTATATTTTATTTAAGAAGATTTCATCACTCCATGTGGTTCTGTATAGGAACACGACTGATGACTATCGCTTTTATATTCAGCAATCTTGCCAATTACATGGCTAAGAATGATTTCTCTGTAGAGTCTGTTGGGTTTTCTGTTCAGATAATTTTGTCAAATACAAATAGTGACAGTTCTGTGTCTGTCTCTCTAGTCCTCAGAGAGTTGGCGTAACTGGGGCTGGCCTGCATGTCTTTGGTCTTTGATGTGAGGGAGAAATAAGCCTCAGACTTTTTCTAATCATTATCATTGTAACAGCGGAATGTAATTCCTAATGGATACACACAGATTTGTTCAGGGGGTTGGGGGGTGCCTGTCACAGAGAGTGCTTTGGCTTATCAATTTTTAATTGCCAGATGATTTAAAGAAAGAATTTTCTCTTTCTGCTTAGATTATTAAACTAATAGATTATAAATTCAGAGATGTGGTAGCCCATCATTGCCACTAACCTCAACTTGCCTCTTAAAGGAGCCAACACAAAGGAGTGTAAATCCTGGAGAAAAGTGAGAAATGGGTCCATGAGAACCTATTGAGGGCGTCATGAGCATGGTCTTGCCTGCCCTTTTCACTTAGGCAAGCCAGTAAATCCCACGTCGTCAGTAAATTGCAACTAAACTGCTTAAGACAGTTCACATTGCATTATTGTCAGTCACGCTGGAGGAAGAAGTCCCAAAAATCTTTCTCAGGAGCCTTCACATGCTCTCTTGCCCATGCCTACTCATTGGGCTGCCTCCCTGTCTGGGTTCTCCCATCAGCCTAATCTAACCATCAGAGTCAACTACCCTGCTCTGCTCTCTGAGGCCAATTCATAGCCACCACTACCCTGGGACACTTGGAGTACTCAGCATTATAAAATTATCACCATCACGGTTGTTGACAGATCTGTCTTCCAAATGAACAAAAAGTCTTACTTAAAATTGCTCATTATGGAAGACATATTGCATTTGTCTTCATCAATATAGTAGTTTGGTAATCCATTTCTCTCTCCTACTACACCAAGAACTCATTGAGGTTGTCCTTATTGTCTTTGTGTTCTTTTTTTTTTTAAAGATTTTATTTATTTGACAGAGAGAGAGAGATCACAAGTAGACAGAGAGGCAGACTTGGGGGAGGGGGAAGCAGGCTCCCTGGTGAGTTGAGAGCCCAATGCGGGGCTCAATTCCAGGGCCCTGAGACCATGACCTGAGCCAAAGGCAGAGGCTTAACCCATTGAGCCACCCAGGCGCCCTTATCTTTGTGTTCTGAAGATCAAGTGGGTGCTGAGCCTCTTGGAGATAGGTAGTAGTGGTTGAGTTGAGATTACTATACTTGTTCAATATTGTTTTGTAAAGGTAAGTAATTTGCATATAAAAGATTATTATTATTATTTTTTTTACTCCTCCTAACGTTGAGCAAATTCTATTTTGTAGACAGAAAAAACAATGCATTTCTGAGGTCATCTTGATATTGGCGAGATTTGGACCCTTCCCATTCAAAATTCTGTGTACTTCTGGTTGAGAATGCACCAATAATTCAATTCAGTTTCCAAGGGAACATTTTGTACCAGAAAAAGTTGGATACGTCCTTCTCCTGTACCTTTCTGTATGTTTCATTTCTCATTGAGTGGGAAACTTGAGATTTGAATTCTGGCTGAAAATTGGAATCATTTATTTGCAAACATGTTGTAAACACAAAGGCAAGAACAGAACATGACTAAAAGAAAACTAGGTTTACCCTCAGGTTTTACTTGGAAGTTTTGTTTTTTTTTTCTCCTGCTCCTGTGACTTTTAGAAAAATGATAAATTGTCTATCATCCTGTTTCTCCCCTTTACTTTCATGTGCCAGAAAGCTTGTGGGATCAAGGAGGAGCGCAAAACAATGCTGAAGCTTATAAGCATTACCACAATTGCCTTTTAAAGGTGGGCCATTTTCTCAACCAAAAGAGGTTTGACTAGCAAGTACCCGATTTAATGAAAACACAAGGCCTAGTGCATTTACCTTTTTGTCCTTAACTGGGCACTTGCTTTGCAACTGATCTCAGACACATGAAGACTGCTTCTGTTAGTATTTCTGCTCTTACCAAATTTTGCTGCTGACTTCACATTACTGTGGTCTCCTGTGCAACCTTCCACAGATCGTGGAGAAAAGAGAAAACAATGACAACCATAACAGCACACGGCCTGGATACATCTGAACTCCCTCCCCCGCCTTTTTTTTTAGGTCTAACACAAAAAGTCAGTGATAGCCTTGAATGGCAAAGCTTAGTTTGTTGATATACAGTTTTTGCTCCCTTGAGAGTATGATAATGGTGTCCATTCTGTGCATTTTTTGAGGGGTCATTGATTTGAAATTGTTTGAGGCCATAAATCTTTAGAGACAATAAAGACAGCGGGAATGAATGAGGCATATGGAGAAATTTATATTTGGATAAAATATGAAAAGCTTGGATACAAAATGCAATTAAACAACTCAATATGTTTTGTTTGCCATTTATAACACTACTCTTGGTTAAAAAAAAAAGAAAAAAGAAAAAAGAAACTGAACAAAAGCAAAACAAATCCTCTAAATGAAGAAAGCATGCTGGAAATTAAGGTCAGGTTTAAGGTTAAGGGTTAAGAAGAAGGGTTAATGTTAAAGATTCTGGAATTTTTTTTATGGAACTTCATTTTGTTTTCCTTACAAGGACACACTTGATCTCTTTAGTGTATAGTTGAGTAGATAATGTTTAAGAGGTGACTAAAACATAAATAAAGTGAGGAGGTTTCACCTGGGTTTTGGATCTTTTCCATGGTAATTATTGCCAGTGAGATTAGGTGTGTGGGGGGAGGAGAAGCTATGGGGTTATTATTTGTTCTGTGAATTCCCTAATTTTCCACAAAAGTTTATCAACATAGGTGAATATTTCATTATTCACTGTTCCTGGAAGATACTAGACTCCTTGAATACTACATAGTTGACACATCCCCAGGGAAATGTTCCCTATCATAATATTAATCCAATTTTGTGGTAGTTAATTATTACCTGCCTTTTCTGTGAAGCTGGAAGTTCAAGGAAAGATGGGAATTAGTTTATTTTTGTGACTGTATCGTGTAATCTGGTAGGTATTGGATAGTCAGTATTGCTCAAAGGAATGAATCATAAAGAAAGGATCATTGAATGGGGCTGGCCAGTACTATTTTGGTAATTTGTAGGAATATTTAAGATTGAGCATCCTTGGACATGTGTATACAGTGTAATTTTTTTCTATTTTTTATTAGGTAAATATTTAAAGACGTTTTCCTGTAACAACAGTCTTCATAAAGTCCTTCTAGGTAACTGCCTTTTTAGAAGAGGAGTCGGAATTAGAGCGGTTATTCAACTTCTTTAATTTCTGGATAGACCAGAGTTTGAACTATAATATAAAGACTTTTTTCCCAGAAAGCCCATGCTAATTTTGGCAAACTCTGGATGGGAAAATTAGGGGGAGTAAACGATAAGTAGGAAGGAGCTCTTATGTCATATCCAACTCCCAAATTTTACCTCAGAACATTCTAGAACTGGGGCATCAGAGCACTTTCCCAAGGATGTAGTCCTATTTTCAAAGGCCAGATTTTATACCCACAGTATTTTTCATATGTTTGGTATTATATTAGAGGAAAAAAACCTCCTTCAGGGCCAGCAGCTTTTCACATGTTACTTAAAAATACAATTAACCTTGATACAAGTTTCTTTCTCATTTAACAGACTGTCATTTTCCATTTACCGTTCTTAGCAATGAAAAAGAAATTTTCCTTGAGAAAACATTCCCATTTTTTCCCCAAGGTGTAAAAGGAGGGGCAGAAAAAAAAGGAAAGAAATGCAAGATAGAACATTAGATCCCAGCCCAGGGGTCATTTTTACAATGGTTGCATAAAATTTTAGAGGTAGATATTTATGCTAGAAAAGTTGACATATTTTCTCTCCGCAGAATCACAGAAAGTAGTACTGTAATTCTATTCATTCACTTTTCCCCAAAACTAATTATTAGGATCAAACCCCAGAGGAAGATTATTCAGGAAAGGAAAAAATAAAGAACCCATTGATTTCTCTATCACTGTGCATGAACAGTGTATATTGATGAATATAGAAGGGCCATTTGTGCACCTCAGAGAAAGAACCTACTCAAGTCGAGAAGGTCTCCAGGCAAAACCAAAAACACTTAATAAAATAGGAGCTGCTTATTCAAAACACCGTTGCTTTCTACATCTCTTATTCTGTAAAGGTGTGAGCTTGGGATGGATGATAATGGCTTTTGCTAAATAAATGTAAAATAGAACAAACAACGACTGTTGCATTTTGTTCTGAGCAGATCCCCTATACAGAAAATGATGGCTGTTAAAAGTGCCTCCTGCAACTTTTGGAGGTGGGGAGGACTACTAATGCATCAATTAGATGCCTTTTTCTTCCACTTCCTTTGTACTAAATAGGATCCAACAATTAACTCTCATCAAACCATGTTGGAAATTTCACGAGATAATAAATGGCACTTACAGGAGCGAACATTACTTCTGCAAGCGTTTTTTATCTTATTTCAGTTTTTGTTATTCCTACAAACTTTTTCAAGGCAGATGTTTCTGGTGACATAGTTAAGGCATGTATAACTAAACAAAAGCAAAGGTCTTTTTCAGAAAAGTTTTTTCTTCATGCATCAGTTGGCTTTTTTAAAAACTGTTCATAGTGGATGTCTTTAATCCTGGAAACCTTGTTAGAAAACCTGAAAGTTACTTACCTGACTCTAAGGCAGGACTTTGAAACAGGAGCTTGAATTGAAGACTGAACAAAATCCTGAGTATAAAATAGAGAAATTTAAAATTGTGGGGCGCCTGGGTAGCTCAGTTGATTGTGTCTGCCTTCGGCTCAGGTTGTGATCCCAGCATCCTGGGACTGAGCCCTGCGTCAGGCTCCCTGCTCAGTGGAGAGTCTGCTTTTCCCTCTTCCTCTGCCTGTTGCTCTACCTACTTGTGCTCTCTCTCTCTGTCAAATAAAGAATAAAATCTTTAAAAAAAGAAATTAAAATCATGAAACATTTCTGAAGATACTGCTTCTGAATGTAGGCTGATATTTTCTGGAATACTTCATAGTACTGACATGTGAAATACAAATATTTTAGATATTAAAATTAATGAATTCATTTGAGCATCATGGAATCACTTTCTTTTATCACCAATAGTGAGAGGCTACTATAATTACTACGGTTATTCAGAGAAAGTAGAGATCATTTAAATTTGGAACCCAGTGGTCTGGGTAAAAGGTTAGAATTAGGAAATAATGATTCTAATTTCCGTAAAACTATTTCAAAGGTGGTATTCCTAGATTATCTTTCCCTTCTATATGTATATCACTAACAGAAGTGCTCATTTACTTTTCTTTCCTTGATTATTCATCATGAAATCCTCATTGTAGAGTTTTATTTGTCAATTTCAAACTTGATGTAGGCTTCAATAAGATACAGATACTGGTTATCTTTCTTTGCCTGTGATCTTTTGTTTTAATGAGAAAACATCCTTTCGTTCATAGAACTTGGCTTAAGATATTTTGTTGGCTTTTCTTCCCCAGTGTACCTAGATGGCCATGACTGAGAGAATTTACCATAACCACAACTATTATTGACAAAGGATAGCTCCGGGGTTGGCGGGGACAGTAACAAACCCTTTTTTCTCTGTTTTGGAGATGTTCTGGGTACTCCTATGAGTTTCAAATACATCTTTCGGTTACGACTTCCCTCTTTCCTCCATTTGCCTTCTCTTCCTTTTCTCCTAAAAGGAAATTCTCTGCAAATTTTCTGCAGTTTAAGTACCGGAAGCGGCAACATAAAATTTCATTAAGAATGTCAAAAGCTTCATCACTTTAAATTCATTTTGAATTCAGAGATCCTGCCAAACACAATCTCTAGCTCGATGCAAAGTACTTGCACGTATGACTGTCTAATCCATTTTGGGGGGAGGGTTTAATCAGCTCCAGTGTTTGTAATAAGTGGATAGTTTTTTGGTCCACAGATAATTCACCAAAGCAGATATTCACCAGCTGGGTATCACTGTTGACAGTTTTATTATGACAGCTAATTATTGACGATGTTCTGTATATTTGGCTCATTATGGGACAAACATTTGAGACCAGGCAAAACAAAGTACAGGCAGAATGCATATCTGAAGCAGACTACTGTAAGAGAACGTGGCCATGTCCTGATTCAAGATTCTGATGGTTTGGGCTCAACTGTGCTAATGGAACAAGATTTGAAAATGATGATTTATATGCTAGAGTGCACAGATGATCATAAAAAAAATTCAAAGTGATGTGAACTAAATGAAATATTATATTCATACATATATGGTTTTATTCTGTTCAAAGAAAAACTTCCATAAGCTTTATTTACTTGATTTTAAGAAATCATGGATGGACTTCCATTGTTGTCCTTGTTAATCCCAAACATTCCATTATGTACTCAAGAACAGCCTGAACAATAATGAGTTCCATATTTTTATTTCTTTTCATGCACCAGAGGAAGGTTTTTTTTTTTTTTTTAAGATTTTATTTATTGGGGCACCGGCAGTGGGTTAAGCCTCTGCTTTCAGCTCAGGTCATGATCCCAGGGTTCTGGGATGGAGCCACGCATCAGGCTCTTTGCTCAGCAGGGAGCCTGCTTCCCTCTCTCTCTGCCTGCCTCTCTGCCTACTTGTAATCTCTGTCTGTCAAATAAATAGATAAAATCTTAAAAAAAAAAAAGATTTTATTTATTTATTTATTTAAGACACACAGAGAGAGTGCAAGTAGAGGGAGCAGCAGGCAGAGGGAGAAGCAGGCTCCCTGCTCAGCTGGGAGCCGAATGCAGGACTTGATCCCATATCATGACCTGAGCTGAAGGCAGACACTTAACTGACTGAGCCACCCTGGCATCTCCTGGAGGAAGTTTTGTTTTGAGAAAACTCACTGGTTACATTGCCAATGACATTAGGCTATTTCTTCTCCATTCAAATCTGTTTTCCAGGATTTCAGTTGGCTTTCTTCCCTCTGACTTACATTCTGCTTTTTACGAGATGTTCAATCAAAATTCATCTTGCCCCAGACCTGTCCAGATTCACACTCTAACACCCATTTCCCTTTATTCCAGAATTCTGACAGCGCATAGGGAAGGAAATACGTGTTTCTTATTTACTTTGTGTTTTGCATTCAGATTTAAACTCCAAGATTATTTCTTCTACTCTGATTATATTTTCCCAGAACTTGTGTAACATAAAAATGTGGAAATGGTGGGTTATCATAAATACTATCTGATAGACTAACTCAGGGATGAGTTCACCATCACCCCCTTTGTTTTTAAAAATTCCTCTATGACCTATAGGAATGTCATATGACATTTAAATTCCTATATGACATAACTGTGGTCAGAAGTGGTCACACTTGCAACCACTTCTGGCCACAGAGTTAAAGAAGCTGTTTTGAATGTGATGGTTATTTGGGATTGACCTCTTAATAATTCATTTTGCAGTCATGGTCTCTTCTACATGTGCTTCCCTTTCTCCTGGGTGGCAAGGGTCAGAGGGCTCACGCTCTCACAGAGTGAGTGTGCTGTTGCTGTTAAGATTCCCATCGTTGATGAGAACAATAAGTGAGGCCGACATGCAGGGTGTGTGGTGTCTAATTAACAGGAACTGGAGGCTAAAAATGCAGTTTTAGTTTAGTTACTTCTGTATGTGTGCTCCTGGGTCTAAGGCTGGTTGTAAGGGGGAAAAATAATTGTATTTTTACCCAGATGGTTACTTTTAGTGTCTGATTATTACCGAAAACTCCTTGTCCATGTTTCAGCAGAGAATAGTTGCTCCCAGTAGACCAAAAGCTCCTTTCACACAACTGAAATTCAATTGACTTCCCAGCTAGAGCCCCTGTGGGAGCTGCCCAAGAGTATCTGAGGGCAGAGTTTGGATACTTGTGAGTTACAGCCTTGTCAATTTCAGCCTTCCCATTTGTTCCTCTAAGTTCTCAAGAGGCAGGTTTTGCCTGTGTCCTACTGACTGCACTGTCTTGTGGACACAAGACAAATGGCTCCAGGTTTACTGTGAGCCAAGCAAAGGCATTTTTAAAGCTCATTTCCTTTGTCCTCATATTATCACAGAATTATTATTGACACAGTCTCTAAACTCACCTTCTACAGGTCTTCAGTGGTATGTTAAAAAAATATTCTGGTACCTGTTGACTTTCTTCTTCTTCTTCTTCTTCTTCTTCTTTTTTTTTTTTTTTTTTGATGTCCCCTTCCATGCTGGACACTCACCATCCATTACTACTCAAGTGCTTGGACACTCCTCCATTGATGCATTTTTTTTTTTTTTTTTAAGATTTATTTGTTTAGAGAGAGAGAGAGCACGAGCAGGAGGGGCAGGGGGAGAAGGAGAGAGAATCTCCAGCAGACTCCCTGCTGAGCACAGAGCCTGATGCAGGACTCCATCTCATGACCTTGAGATTATGAACTGAGCTGAAACAAGGTCACTTGCTTAACCAACTAGCACCCGGGCTCCCCCAGTGAAACATTTTTGATTAGCTACAAAATAGTTTTTGCCATAATTGAAAATAGATCATGATAAAGTTTTATAAAATTATAATCTTCTTTTAAGTACCAACCAGGAAACAAAGATGAAATGTAACACCTCCTGGGGCATATGGGTGGTTAGGTCAGTTGAGCAGTCAACACTTTGTTTTGGCTTGGGTCATGATCTTGGGGTGGTGTGTTGAGCCCCACATGGGACTCCACACACAGCACGGAGTCTGCTTGTCCCTCTCCCTCTCCTCCTCCCCCCCACCCATCTCTCTCTCTCTCTAAAATAAATAGATAAATAAAATCTTTAAAAAAAATAAAAGAAATGTAACACTTCCTAAGCTAAATATTGTCCTAAGTTCTGAATGTAATGATACTCAAGTTTACTGCAAAAATTCGGGCTCTGTGTGGGAACCATGTACTCAGGGAAATTGTACTTGAAAAAGATCGGGTTATCTCAGATCCTTATAATTTAATATGAGGAAAATAATCAAAGGGAGTGCATTCTTCTGTCCCACAGGAAGTTTGGATCTTCCTGAATACCCCTCAGGATGCCACACTGGCATTTGACAAGAAACTTGCTCCAGTCTCTTCTTACAGACTTACCCCAGATTGGCAGTAGGGTCACAGGGCACAGAATTACAAGGTGGGTGGAGAGTTAAGGCCTTGGGATGGGATGCTCCAATAGATTGCTTATTTCTTCCAAACCATCTCTTTTGCTTGTAGATGGTTGCCTTTTTCTCCCTGTCTCTCCACATGGTCTTTGCCCTGTGCACATGAGCTCATCTCAATTTAATTAGTGCCTTAAAAACACTCTTTACAAATATGGCCTCTTTGTGATATACTAAGGGTTAGGACATCAACATGTGAATTTGAGGGGAACATGGTACAGCTCCTAACAGAGCCCTGCAGGGGCAGAAATATGTCTTTTTGGAATGTACAGATGCTTTTTCACATGTTACAGGAAAATCGTTATTTACTTGTTTATTAAAAACAGAAAGGACAGGGGCACCTGGGTGGCTCAGCTGTTTAAACGATTGCCTTCATCTCGGGTCATGATCCTGGAGTCCCAGGATCAAGTCCCGCATCGGGCTCCCTGCTTGGCGGGGAGTCTGCTTCTCCAGCTGACCTGTCTCCTCTCATGCTCTCTCTCATTCTCTCTCTCTCTCTCTCAAATAAATAAATAAAGTCTTAAAAAAAAAAAACCAGAAAGGACAAAAAAATAGTGTTGTTCTTTAGATGGCTGCATGTAACATCCAGATTGGAGACAGCAGAAAACGGAGGGCTCACATATTATTCTTTTCATGTATCTTGTCATCTGTACCAAATGCTTCTGTTTAATTTTCAGGGAAGACTTTTAAATTAATTTATCATGCCCATGTTTAGAAGCACAGAAATTATAATTTTCACGTGATGCCAAATGGAAGAAGACCTCCTCCAATGTGTAAATCTTCACAGTGTACAGCTGAGAATGAATTGTTTGGTTGGCATTGAATATAAATTTTTATTTGGTTCACGTTTGTTTCACTTGGGAAAAAATAGTGAGTTTTTTAAAAGATGAAAGTATTTATGTTCTGTAATTAGTCTCATAGATAATATTTGGAGTTCCAAGCTAAGCTTTGAATTTTTTTTCACTTTTTTTTTTTTTTTCCATTAGTGTTACTTGTGACCCAGTTAAAACTGTCATGGTATTCATTTGCATAGCTGATACAGGCAGAAACCCTATACGATTTTTTTTTTTTCTGAGTTGCTGTCTTTTTAAGCTTATAATTAGGCATGTCATGCCTTTATTTCTTTGCTTTGTTTCCGATTTTAGTTTTATTTCAAGGGACACAAAATGTCAAGTGAAATTTTAAAAATATTTAGTCAATTGCGAAACTAATTAATTGCCCATGGCCCACTGACCCAAATTAAAATAATAAGGAATCAGTAATGATAAGCTTTTTTTTTTTTCCCTAAGATTTTATTTATTTATTTGGCAGAGGGAGACAGCCACTGAGGGAATAGAAGCAGGGTGGTTGGGAGAGGGAGAAGCAGGCTCCCTGCTGAAGCAGGGAGCCCGATGTGGGGCTCGATCCCAGGACCCTGGTATCATGACCTGAGCCAAAGGCAGACGCTTAACTACTGAGCCACCCAGGCGCCCCAAGACAAGATGTTGTATAAGGAACAGAATTTCTCTAAAAGCAGAATAAGTCTAGCTATGTGACTAAATAAAAAGGAAAACACACCCACACACTCCCCTGTCCCCCACCTACACATCCCAAAGTAGCCCTGATAATTAACAAGACTGTGGGAAAGTAGAAGAAGCATTGAGCCTTCTTAATGAAAAATAACTTCTATTAATTAATTAAGACCCAGGAACAATGTGTGAAATTAGAGCTTTATTTATTGCTCTCTTGAAGGAAGAAATTTTTTTTAAAAAGCTCCTAATATTTGAATACATTCTCCCTGCTATTACATTTGTCTGATCAGCTCAAATCTCTCTATTTATTCTTTTAAGATTTGTCTTCCATCACTTTTAAGACAATTTACGTATCTTCAAAAGTCATAATAAAGGGGAAAAATTCAACTAATTGGTTGATAGATTGCTTCCTCCAATTTTTAAAGCTTTTTAGCATTCAAGAAAAATGATATGCTAAAGGGTGATTATACATTCTTACATAAAAAAAGAGATGTTATTTTTTGTTCTGAATTGCTTGCTGACTATTATTCATGGCCAGCTAGTCCACCAACCCTGTGATCTACTGAGGTGGCATTTCAGATTATTTGCTAAGTGCCCATGATCTTGCTGTGTTCTTAAAGTCACTATATATATATATATATCCTATATCCTATACTCTGCTGTATGTACACATATGTCCTCCTCTCCCCTACCGCCCCGCCTGGTATAATTGGTTGGAGTGAAAGAATTGATTAATAGGGTATCTCTTGTAGTGGTTTTCACTTGAAGATGTTATTCAATAATTTTTGAGACACTCACCTTACTTTGTCAAAGAACCGTAATTCAAAATTACTACATTAATAGCACAGCTAATTAGACTGTAAAACTGTCTTTCCTTATCCCTGTGCATTTTTGAATGGTTTCAGTAAGAACAATGCAGCCTAGGGAAAATATTACAAATGTTCCCATGGTCTTCCCATGTGCATCTGCCTATGATGTGGGCTGAGACATGGAAAATGTAATTCAAAAGAGAATAAATCAGTTATTACTGAGGTTTGAATTTTCAGAAGATGGAAGAGTTTCTATCTCATTTATTAAGAAATCCTTCATTTTCTTTGGTATTTCTTTTTTTTTTTCCATTTTTTTTTAAATTTTATTTTTTATAAACATATAATATATTTTTATCCCCAGGGGTACAGGTCTGTGAATCGCCAGGTTTACACACTTCACAGCACTCACCATAGCACATACCCTCCCCAATGTCCATAATCCCACCCCCCCCAACCCCCCCTCCCCCCATTAACCCTCAGTTTGTTTTGTGAGATTAAGAGTCACTTATGGTTTGTCTCCCTCCCAATCCCATCTTGGTTCATTTACTCTTCTCCTACCCCCTTAACCCACCATGTTGCATCTCCTCTCCCTCATATCAGGGAGATCATATGATAGTTGTCTTTCTCCGATTGACTTATTTCGCTAAGCATGATACCCTCTAGTTCCATCCACGTCGTCGCAAATGGCAAGATTTCATTTCTTTTGATGGCTGCATAGTATTCCATTGTGTATATATACCACATCTTCTTTATCCATTCGTCTGTTGATGGACATCTAGGTTCTTTCCATAGTTTGGCTATTGTAGACATTGCTGCTATAAACATTCGGGTGCACGTGCCCCTTCGGATCACTACGTTTGTATCTTTAGGGTAAATACCCAGTAGTGCAATTGCTGGGTCATAGGGTAGTTCTATTTCCAACATTTTGAGGAACCTCCATGCTGTTTTCCAGAGTGGTTGCACCAGCTTGCATTCCCACCAACAGTGTAGGAGGGTTCCCCTTTCTCCGCATCCTCGCCAGCATCTGTCATTTCCTGACTTGTTCATTTTAGCCATTCTGACTGGTGTGAGGTGGTATCTCATTGTGGTTTTGATTTGTATTTCCCTGATGACACTTTTTCATGTGTCTGTTGGCCATCTGGATGTCTTCTTTGCAGAAATGTCTGTTCATGTCCTCTGCCCATTTCTTGATTGGATTATTTGTTCTTTGGGTGTTGAGTTTGCTAAGTTCTTTATAGATTTTGGACACTAGCCCTTTATCCGATATGTCATTTGCAAATATCTTCTCCCATTCTGTCAGCTGTCTTTTGGTTTTGTTAACTGTTTCCTTTGCTGTGCAAAAGCTTTTGATCTTGATAAAATCCCAATAGTTCATTTTTGCCCTTGCTTCCCTTGTCTTTGGCGATGTTCCTAGGAAGATGTTGCTGCGGCTGAGGTCGAAGAGGTTGCTGCCTGTGTTCTCCTCCAGGATTTTGATGGATTCCTTTCTCACATTGAGATCCTTCATCCATTTTGAGTCTATTTTCGTGTGTGGTATAAGGAAATGATCCAATTTCATTTTTCTGCATGTGGCTGTCCAATTTTCCCAACACCATTTGTTGAAGAGGCTGTCTTTTTTCCATTGGATATACTTTCCTGCTTTGTCGAAGATTAGTTGACCATAGAGTTGAGGGTCTATTTCTGGGCTCTCTATTCTGTTCCATTGATCTATGTGTCTGTTTTTGTGCCAGTACCATGCTGTCTTGATGATGACAGCTTTGTAATAGAGCTTGAAGTCCGGAATTGTGATGCCACCAACTTTGGCTTTCTTTTTCAATATTGCTTTGGCTATTCGAGGTCTCTTCTGGTTCCATATAAACTTTAGGATTATTTGTTCCATTTCTTTGAAAAAAATGGATGGTACTTTGATAGGAATTGCATTAAATGTGTAGATTGCTTTAGGTAGCATAGACATTTTCACCATATTTATTCTTCCAATCCAGGAGCATGGAACATTTTTCCATTTCTTTGTGTCTTCCTCAATTTCTGTGTATAGTTTTCTGTGTATAGATTCTTAGTCTCTTTGGTTAGGTTTATTCCTAGGTATCTTATAGTTTTGGGTGCAATTGTAAATGGGATTGACTCCTTAATTTCTCTTTCTTCTGTCTTGTTGTTGGTGTAGAGAAATGCAACTGATTTCTG
>NW_019154148.1:3285777-3424652 GCF_002288905.1 Enhydra lutris kenyoni | reverse complement strand
AAATTAACTGCAAGGCTAAAGAATCATGGGGAGAAAGCCATGAGTTCCGTGCTTTGCTTTCTCCTCCTTTGGAATTCCGCTGCTCTCCTTGGTATTGAAACTGCACTCCTTGGTTGTTGAACTTGGTCCTGGCTGGGCTTCTTGTTGATCTTCTGGGGGAGGGGCCTGTTGTAGTGATTCTCAAGTGTCTTTGCCCCGGGCGGAGTTGCACCGCCCTTACCAGGGGCCGGGCTGAGTAATCCGCTCGGGTTTGCTTTCGGGAGCTTTTGTTCCCTGAGCGCTTTCCGTAGAGTTCCGGAGGGCGGGAATAAAGATGGCGGCCTCCCGGTCTCCGGCCCGGAGGAGCCGAGAGCCCGGGGCCCCACTCCTCAGTGCGCCCTCAGAGAACAGCGCCGATTTACTCCTGTCACCCTGCCTCCGGCCGCGCTCCGAGCTGACCGAGCCTGCGACCGGTTCAAGGTAACCCCGAGCTGAGAGTCACTCCTCGGCTCTGTCTCTGTAGCCGGCTTCCCCGTTCTAATACCTGTAAGCTCTGCGACACTCAGATACCCCCGATCCTTCTGTGACCCTGCGGGACCTGAAGCCACGCTGACCCTGCGTGGGCTTCACTCCGGTTAAGCCTCTGGAGCGATGTCCCTCAGCAGAACAGACTTTTAAAAGTCCGGATTTTGTGCTCCGTTGCTCCGCCGCTTGCCGGGAGCCGGCCCCTCCCCCCGCGGTCTATCTTCCCGTCGCTTTGGATTCACTTCTCCGCCCGTCCTACCTTTCAGAAAGTGGTTGATTTTCTGTTTCTAGAGTTGCTGTTCTTCTTCTCTTCGACCTCCCGTTGGATTTGTAGGTGTTTGCAATCTTTAGATAAGCTATCTAGCTGATCTCCCGCTACCTGAAGTAGTCTCAGCCTGCTACTTCTCTGCCATCTTGACTCCTCCCCTCTTTGGTATTTCTTAATGAAGTGTCATTAACATACAGTGTTCCATTAGTTTCAGGCATATAATACAATGGTTCAACAATTCTCAACATCATGCAGTGTTCATCATGAGATCTGCACCCTTCATCTCCTTTATTTCACCCAATCCCCCTTTTCATTTTGGTCTAGTCCCAATACTGTAATTTTGGTATTTTTCCTCTTGCCTCAAGAGAGAGATCTAGAACCATCTTTCTTTGACCAACATCAAAGTGATTTTCTCCTGTGTTTTCTTCCTCTCTGGCAACCACCAGTTTGTTCACTGTATTTAAGAGTCTTGGTTAGTCCTTCTTTTTTTCTTTGTTGGTGTTGTTTTTTAAATGCCACATACGAGTGAAGTCATACAGTATTTGTCTTTCTCTGACTCATTCCACTTAGCATTATACCCTTCAGGTCCATTCATATTGTTGCAAATGGCGTGGTGTTATTCTTTTTTATGGGTGAGTAATATTCCATTATATTACTCTTCTTGATCCATTTGTCTATAGATGGACATCTGAGTTGCTTCTGTATCTTGGCTATTGTAAATAACACTGCAGTAAACATGGGTTCATATATCTTTTCAAATCAGTATTTTCATTCCAGTAAAAGAATTCCTGGATCATAGAGCATTTCTATTTTTAACTTTCTGAGGGACCTTTGTACCATTTTCCACAGTGGCTGTACCAGTTTGCATTCCCACCAATAGTGCATAGGGGCTTCTTTTTCTCTACATCTTCACCAACACTTGTTATTTCTTGTTTGAATTTTAGCCGTACTGACAGGTGTAAGGTGATGCCTCATTATGGTTTTGATTTTCATTTCCCTGGTGTAGTGATCTTGAGCATCTTTTCATATGTCTCTTGACCATCTGTATGTTTTCTTTGTAAAAATGTCAATTCAGGTCCTCTGCCATTTTTTAGTTGGATTATTTGTTTTTGATATTGAGTTGTAGAAATTCTTTGTATATTTTGGATATTAACCTCTTCTAGGCTCTATCATTTGCAAGTATCTCATCCCATTAAGTAGGTTGTCTTTTTGTTTGTTGATGATTTACTTCTCTGTGTAAAAGCTTTTTATTTTGGTCAAGTCCCAATACTGTGATTTTTTTTTTTTCCCCTTGCCTCAGAAGACAGATCTAGAAACATGTTTTTTGGCCGACATCAAGGCGGTTACTTCCTGTGTTTTCTTCTAGGAGACTTTTCTTTCTTTCCTTTTTAAATTTATTGATCCATTAATTCATTAAAATTATTTTTATACTTCATTTACCATGTGCCAGGCTAGAACTTTAAGCAATGTCCTTGGGCCTTGACTAAGTTGCTCAAGACCACAGTTTTTTTCTTTGTTCTTTGCCAGAATTCCAGCTCAATGCAATTTATAGTTAGAAATAACATACAGCTGAGGAAGAACCATTGAAGGTACCAGACTGTGAAACTTTTACCTCATTTTAAAGATCTTAGATGGCAGTGACCTCAGCACATGGAAGGAGGGATGGGTGCATTTCCAGAAGACCACTGGATAATTTGTTTAAAAATCAGGATCATGACAAAGACCAGAAGAGTGAAGAAACATGAGCTTTGTTTTGTTTTAGTCTGTTCAGATTCCAGATCTCAAAGATAGACAACTGGAGTCCTTTGCAATATAATGTTTGTTAAATGAGAATGAGAAAATTGCTCTGATGCTTTTACTTAGAGGGAATAAATGATTTTTTAAAAAATATATTGAGCAAAGTCTGTGTTGGGCAGATAATGGTCTGAGAGATCAAATGCATCATCAGCTTAGTTGCCCCAGTAGATGAATTTTAATAGATTTATGGCTGGGGAAATAGATCTTGGTTTCTGAAGAATTTCAGATTGCCCTAGAGTGGAATGATAATAAGTAACACTGATTGACAGATGCATGCACACACCACCATGATAAGTGTCTCTTTCCCCCATCAAATTTCTTTGTGTTAGTCCCATTTTACGGATGAAGAAAATGAACCTGTTAGAACTTAAGTAATGCATCAGTACAACAAAATTGCCTCCTAACTAGTCTCACTATAGAGCACAAAGTTTTACCATCTACTGTAAGGAGAAACAAATAACAAATCCTTGAACAGGTGAGCCACACTCTGATGCAGGGATAGAGAGGACACCCTTGCCAAGTGTGATTGACACATGTAATCATCACCATCTGTCACTTACATTGGTTCAGGATGTAGAACATTAGTGAAGAGTATCCCCCAGGAGTTTTATACATGCTTTGACAGAAAGAGAGAAAGGCGGGGGAGAGAGAGAGAGAGGGAAAGAGAGAAGGGGGTATCTCTACTAAGAGGACATGAGGGTTGGTGAGCTTAAAAAAAAAAATAGTTGTGATTCAGATGTCTTAGTTTTGCATTCTGGGTTTTCTGCATACCCAAAAGCATGTGGCAGCTACTCTAATGGAATCTGCAGATCTTCACCTCCAGGAAGCATAACGGACCAAGGATCCCAGATGGGGTTGGCTGTCTTATCTGCTAGTCCTGTTTCAGAATAAAAATAGGAGACCTGTTGTGCCAAAGGCAAGAAAAAGTTATTAAGAAAGATACTAAAATACATTTTTTTTTTCTTTTGGATTCCTTGACTTTCCATGGTGGTATTTTAAAAAATTTTTATATTTATTGTTGTCCTAAGTAAAGAAATATTTAAAATTTTAAATTTCCAGCTTGCATTTTACCATTCTTCTTGATGTTGTGTAATGCCAGTTTTAAATGCAAATATATGAACATTTAACTTATGTGTAGAATCCCTGAATGACACAATCCTGTCTTGTAGATTGTGCATGCATATGTATTTTGTCTTACCAGAAAAAGGAAAACTTGACAAAGTAACTCAAATGTTTTTATTTCACTTCTTGATACACACACATTTCACCCAACATTCTCTACCTTCAGTTTACTGAGGGGTAAGGAAATCCTTAAAGGAAAAGGAAACTGGGGGTCTTTTCTTTCCTCTCTAGGTCATTTTCAGCATAAGGGATTATGTAATCCAGAATAGCAATACAAATTATGATGTGATTCTCTGATCACTCAAGTTTCTTGGAGTGCATGGCCTTCTCTCTTACTTGAAGTGAGTTCTGGTTTATGACCCCTTGGCATCTGACAGGAACCCTGCTGACTGTGTTGTAGACAAAATAAACTTACCTTAGACTGGTCCTGAGTTGGGCTTGAAAGCCTGTGCGTCCTGGCTCTGCCAGAATCCTGTGCTTGTGGGGGATTCATGAACCCTCTATGGGAATAAGGCAACAAGGAATGATTGACATGCATGTTCCTTTCTTAGTGAGCATGCTCTATTGTCTGTACAAAACACAAGTTCAAAATTACATTTAGAAATTTTGGTACTGTAGCCAGGTACTTGAACAAATGCAGTGCCCTGTGTGACAGCACCGTCTGTCTGCATGCCCATGAAACTGGCCTGAACCCAGGTCCTAAACCATGAAACCTACCTCCACATTCTGGTCAAGGGCATGGTTCCCACTAGGAGGCTCCGAGGCAGGGAATGAGTGTGGCAGGGCTGTGACGACGGGCCCATTCATGAGTTACTAGGGAGCCCGTTGGCAGCTGACTTTGATCAGAGGACTCCTGAATATGGTTACCAAATTTTGCTTAGACCAGGCGAGGCTTCTTTCACCCAAATCTCCCTCTCCTCTCTTTGACCTAGTCACACATTCTGATCTGATGGCTTTCTCCATCTTCCTGGCTGTTTTCTTTCACATGGTTTAATGTGAGTGATACCAGGTGGTTTGAAAAAACAGGTAGTCGGATGGGGGTACAGGACTGACTCATACCACCCAGCAGGTGAAGAAGGTGTTGGCCTGCTTGTTCGATGAGCATGGGTAGATGGCCTAGCTCAGTGGGTTAGGACCTGGGGACATGTCACAGTGGAGGGGAATGCTGTGGCATTCAAACGGGACACATTTGAAAAATCTAATTTGCGTAAGTCTGTTCTCCATAAGCACTAAACACCCCCCTTCCCCCCTGCCCCGGGTCTGTCTACACCTTCTCCTCTGATTCTGAGCCTGATAATTAGGCTTAAATCCTAACCTAACCTGGCTGGGGAGCTGCTGAGCTTTAAAAGGGAAGAAGGAATCTTTATCTACCTTAAAAAAAAAAAATGCAAGGAGTAGTTGGCACATACCTGTTAGAGGTGGGAGAGTACTACTGGGATTAGATTTTGAACACGCTTGATCGGGGCGCAGGAATATCATTTTGGATGAACAAGATCTTTTAACTGGGGCCACTCTCCTGGAACTCGGTGTGTCATATCTCAGCAAGGATCCCAGGGGAGGGGGCAAGCTTCACAGTGGCTCAGGTCTTAGAAGCCTGGAAGAAACAGTGGCTCACTGTCCATGAGGTGGAAATACATGAGTTGCTATAGAAAAAGAGCGAATGAAAAGAGAAAGAAAACTGTGTGTGCTGGAATGGGTATAAGGCCAGAGGATCCATCTGCCTATGATGTTCCTTCTATAAGGGGGCCCAGAGAACACAGGATACACCGCGGCTGCTAGTAATGTGTTGTGGGAAGGGTACTGCCATTGTCTGCCAAGGTTGACGGTAAAAGACTTGGTCATGGAATTACATCTCTTATTGTTCACATATTAATGTGGTCTTGAATAGCGCTTAACTTCTTGAAGCCATGAGTCCACAATGGGTATAACACCATAAGAATATGAGGGGCAGTCAAGGGAACTTGACCAGTCAGGAGTTGTGAAATGGTTAAAAGATAATTGTTACCTCAAAGAGCATAGTGTCTGAGGTTCTGCTTAACAAATATAATTTTGAAAGTTTGTATAAAGGTAGAAGCAAGAAGATGGAGAGTGGTCACCTCCATCAAAAGTCATAATCCATTGCTAAAGTTAAGAAATCTGAAACATGTTTTACCCTGAGAACTCATTAGGGAGGAACATCTTTGCCAACATTATGGCACGTGTATTCTCTAATGCTGTCCCCCAATTTTTCCTCCAAAAGATCCACAACCATTTACACATAAGGATATACTTTAGGGGATGAGGACCTAAACGCAGATATTTATGGAGCTATAGAACACAGATTTTGAGTAGGCATTGATACCTAAAGACCCAACCCTCATCACAGCTCTCTTGTTGGAGCAGAGGCCTAGAGGGGCTGGAGAATACATGGAGATCTGGCTCACTGTGAGCACCCTGGGTCTACAGATGCATCCAGGGGTCATTTCTGTAATCCCTAAGTGCATATTTAAAGTTGATGTATTTGGCAGTTGGATCCACAATTCTATCTTTTGTCTGTGGAAGAACAGCTATTATGAGGATGGCCAAATGGAAACCTCTCAAACTCTGTTCCCTGGATGATACAGTAAATAGAAAACAGTATGAAATCCAAGAGGAGATAGCAGAGATTAATGCCAGGACTAAAGACCTAAACACTGTAGGGCAGTGGTCCGTATCACTTCTCTGTTTCATCAGGCAGTCTGACAGCTTTGGAATCTGGCATGTTCTGGAGAATGATTGTAGATGACCACAGAGTTCCTTGAGTAGTAGACCTTGAAACAACTGTTGAAACAACTGTTGGAACAAAACTGTTCTTTTTTTTTTTTAATTTGAAATATAGTTGATATATAATAATATATTTGTTTGAGGTGTATGACATAATGATTCAAAATTATATACATGATGAAATGCTCACCATGATTAGGGGAGTTACCATCTGTCATCATATAAAGTTATGATGGTATTGTTTACTGTGTTCCCTCTGCTGTACTTTTCATCACTGTGGCTTATTTATTTTATAACGGGAGGTTTGTACCTCTTAATCCATTTAATTTCTCTCATCCCCCACATCTTTCTCCTCTGGCAACCCCTGGTGTGTTCTCTGTATTTATGAGTCTGTATTTGCTTGTTTCTTTGTGTGTTTTATTTTTTAGATTCTAGATATAAGTGAAATCATATGGTATATGTCTTTCTGCGTCTGACTTCACTTAGCACGATATTGTCTAGGGACTGCAACACCCATGTTGTCACAAGATTTCATTCTTTGTTATGGCTGAGTAATATTTCATTGAATATGTACACCATATCTTCTTAATCCACTCATCTGTGGGTGGACACTTAGATTACCCTCAAAAGACAGATCTAGAATAATACTGCTAAAACCAATGTCTAAGACATCATCGCCTATGTTTTCTCTTAGGGGTTGTATAGTTTCAGGTCTTACATTTAGGGCTTTAATCACTTTGAGTGGATTTCTACACAGGATTTTTAAAAAGTGGCCCAGTTTCATTTTTTTGCATGGAGGTGTCCAGTTTTCCTGACACAATTCTTGAAGAGTCTGTGTTTTCCCCATTGTATATCTTTGCCTCCTTGTCATTGATTAAAATACCACAGAGGCATGGGTTTATTTCTAGGCTTTCTGCTCTGCTCCATTGATGTATGTGTCTGTGTTTGTGCCAGTGCCATGCTGTTCTGATTACTATAGCTTTGTAGTATAGTTTGAAATCTAGACTGTGATACCTTCTGCTTTGCTCTTCTTTCTGAAGATTGCTTTGGCTAGTCCATATAAAATTTTAGGATTATTTACTCTACTTCTGTGAAAAATACTGTTGGTATTTAGATAGGGAGCACATTGACTCTGTAGATGGCTTTGGTCCATACTATGGACATTTTAACAGTGTTCTTGCAAATGCTGAACGTGGCGTATCTTTCCGTTTATTTGTGGCATCTTCAGTTTCCTTCATCAGTGTCTTATAGTTTTCAGTGGTCTTATTTGTTGAGTGGATTAGAAATGACTTGGACACATGCTCTGTAACCACAGATTTAGCACCTACTAAATTAAATCTTTTCCAGTTAGAAGAGGATCAGTAGTAGTTTGTATTCATGTGAAACAAATACCAGCCCTCACTGACAATGTTACCTTAGAGCTTTCTTGAGTCTCCTGCTCACTGTGACAGGATGGTCTGAGTGTATCTGGACTGCGTGTATATCCCACCAAAAATGATGCAGATCCATTATTGCATTGGTGACATCCTTCTGATGAGACAGACTGAGCAAGACATGACTAGAAAGCTGGAACCATTGTTAAGACCCATGCCCTCCAAAGGCTTAAACATAAATTTCACAGAGATGGAAGGAATGGCCACTTTAGTAAAATTGACAGGAGTTCAGTGTTCAAGAGTGTAAATTAGACATGCTTTCCAAGGTAAAGGACACACTGCTGCATCTTGAATCCTCTACAACAAACAATAACCTTAGAATGCCTGAAATCCCATGAGATTCATGGGATTCTCTAGAATCCCATGCAATATGAGATTCTAGAGACCCATATAGCAGGTGATGGAGAAGGCCACCAGCGGTGGGTGGGACCTGGATCAGGAGAGGAACCTGCAGTAATTACAGGCTGTGATGTAAGCAGTCCTGCCACTTAGCCTGTGTGATCCACCAGGCACTATGGTTGTAAAAATGTGATTTGTGGGAAAAGTTACATTTGGGGCCTCAGTGTTAAGCCCCTGCGGGACACTTAACATGCAGGCCCCAGAATCCTGGAATAAGACCATGCCATTCAAAACAAATAATTACATGCATGTTCAAGAACAGCTCTTGGCTTTCCTGATGGGTACCCAGTGACTGTGCATCTCTAACTTTGTTTGATCCAGATTATGGTGGGCTCACTAAGGTATAATTTGGGATGAGTCTACTATTAATCAGTCCATTGTAAGACAGAAATTGTACCTCGAGGACTCAGCCCCAGCAAGATCAGAGGTCCCGAGCAGACCTGCGTGCCACCTACCAATGGTGCTTCTCACCTTGCTTTCACCTGTACGATCAACCAGAAAAGGGAAAAGTCTGAAAGTGCTTTATTAGGTGGGTCTGCTGAGCTCCTGGGTATAAGCCAAAAATGGATGTGATTTGCATTATAGCCACAGGTAAGAGTGATCTTGAAAGACAGTGGGAGTGGGACCAAAAATATGCCCTGTGGTAGTGCCATGAGCAACACACCAAGTTATACGCTTTGTCTAACTGGAAAAGTGGCTCAGAGTGAGAATATCTCTTATTCTTGGCAGTGGCCACTTTGCTTTCTGGCCTAGAAGATGAAGAACTGGAGGATTAGTGATAAGCTTATATAGAGTGTGGTTGGGTATATAGAGAGGTGCACCGACTGTGAAGAATTTTGCATCACTGCATATTGATCGCAAGAAATCACCCATGACGGTAGGTGCATTGAACAAATCAACCAGCTGACATCAGCTGGCATCTGTGATTAGTGACCCAAGAACTGAAATGATGGGAACATGAGTCACTTGGCTCTAGTGGCACCAAGAGAGGCTGTGTAAAGACCTCATGGCATTTTCTCTTCCTTACAAAGGCTGTTCCTGTTACTACTTTCTTGGAGTTTCATTTCATCAATAATACAAAAATTCAAAACAAATAGAAAAACATGAAGCACTGTTCGTTGAAGAGACCAACTGGACACTGGGTAGAATTGAGCACATTGAGCCCTTTCCATCCTGGAAGGGCCAGAAGTTCATCCTTAGAGAGAAAAATACCTATTTTACATATGGCCTGCATAACCTTAGCCATGTTCACTGTCTGATAGCTTGTAATGCCTAATCCATACAGGCATGGAATACTACACTATAGCTTCCAACTAGGGGACCTGCTGGACACTGACTTAACAAGGAGTCCGAGAGTGAGCCATGAGCATGGAGGAATCATGCAGCCATACAGAATGCTGAACTGAAATGCAATACTGAAATATTGGAGGAAAGATTTTGAAGTGAGGGGGATGTGCATCTTTGAGGATACAATATATTTATTAAATCATAGGCTTTTATAGTGCTCTATATCTCCAAAAGGAAGGATATGTAGATCGAGTCTTCAGGATGAGAGATGAACCCCAAGTAGATGATAGCCCTCTATAGTCACGTTTTGACTACCTGGTTGAGCTGCTTCTCCCATTGCTAGGCAAAGATTGCAGAAGGCCTGCACAGGAAAGGCACGCAGGGCATAAATTTAATTTCTAGTTGATCAGGGCTAATACTATCACAAGTAAAAAACAAAAAAAATTTTTTTCCCTTTCATGATAACCCGTTTGGCTACAGATAATGCGGGCTTTGTAAAGAGGCAGCTGCTCAGATAATAACCTTTGGCCACGATGCAACCAATTAATTACTGTGTCATCCCATAAAAGGCTCCACAGAGCCATGTTGTCTTTGGCATACTATCTGTCTCAAAATTATGATAATATTCCAATGAGGCAACCTCAAATACAAATTCGCAAATCACCACTTTTTCCTACCTTCCCCTCAAAGCCCAATTATCTGTAAGGCAGATCAATCTCCAGATGATGAAGGCTGTGGGTTTGCCAAACATATTTATAATTGCATGACTTTTTAAAAAGATCACTCTGGTGTTGTGCAGCAACAGAAGCATAAAAGGTGTGTGTGTGTGTGTGTGTGTGTGTGTGTGTGTGTATGCACACCCATATACACATCCTTTACGAAGACCCTTGGTAACTGGCATGATGGCGGCCATCATGCAGCAACAGGGAAAGAACACACACTCAGGAGCCATATGACTGGACTGAGTTCTGGGCTGGATAGTTGTTACTTCACAATACATGCCCAGAACTCAAGTTCAACCTTTGTTCTGTCATTGTGATTTTACTACCTCATATGATGTTTTGATAAGATTACGTGGTAGGGCTGCCTATGACAGACAGTACAGGGAGGGCATTTTCAATCTTCAGACATCACACGACTATGCTCAGATTTTTATTGGGTGGGGTTGAGGTGGAGCCTGGAGTTTTAGGTATCTAGCCAAGCTCCCAGGTGCCATAGATACTGGATCATCTCTGATGCACAATTTGAGTAGAAAGACTGTAGGGTCTACTAATACCCCTTGGACTCTTTCCTCCTTATTAACAGAAAGGTTTTCTTTGTGCGCATGTTTTCCCTATTTGAGGCAAGGATAAGTCCAAACTGATGGAAATCAGTAATGATGGTTTCATTCCCATTGCCAGTGATTGGTTCGAGACAGTCATATGAGAGTTCTGGTCAATGAGGTGTGAGAAGAAATGTGCTACAGCCTTCTGAAGAAAAAACTTTTCACGCTTTAGAAGGAGACACACCAGATCTATTCTCTGCTTTTCTGTGCTCTTATTTCTGGATATGATGACTGGAATTACTGCAGTATCTTGGAACCATCCTGCAGATGAAGTCAGCACAGAGAGAAGGTTAGAGTCAGGATAATAAGAGAAAACTCAAGCACCATGCCTGTTGTCATGCTCTCTTTGGATTTGCCCTTATTTCAAGTAGAAATAATTGACTTTTGTTTAAGACAATTTAAGGCAGGGTTTGAAAATTACTTTGATGACAGAAAAACATTTAGAAATCAGTTTAATTAAAGTCTGTGTCATATGTACTAGGTTTATGTCTTTGGACAAGTTTTGGTTTCCTCTTTTATGAAGCAGAGAGGATTGTAATAGTGACCACCATGTAGATTGTTGTGATTTTCAGGTAGGATTTTGCTTGTTAGCTATCCCAGTGCCTGGTATATATTGCATGTTCTAGGAAAATGATAAATGATTGTCCATGTTCTTCTTGTGTACTAATAGTGCTGGGGAATTCACTCACCTATGTGATCGTTTTTCTGTCATTGGGTACTCTTCCTTGTCCAAAAAGGATCTTTTTTTTATTGAGCTAAAGATCTATTTCCATCTTTCTTTCAAGCCTTAATCCTAGCTTTGACCTCCAGAAGCACAGGGAATAAGTATAACCCTCTTGTTTGTGACAGTCCACAAAGAATTTACAAATATTTTTCATGACCCATTGCTAAATCCTCTCTTTCCTGGCTACATTTCCTCAGTCCTTTCAAATGTTTCTCCTATGTCATGGTTTCTAGATCCTTTTCTATCCCCCCCCCCCATTTTTCTGGATTTTGTTCCTTTTAGCTAAAGATTACATGCTTAATAGTAACTTTTTTTCCCCCAGCTAGAACTGTGGCTCACAGTTCTGCTTCTAACTGTGAAATGTCTGTTGCTTATATGTAGTTTTACATTCCTTGATTTAAATTTTCCAGTGTCCTGTTTGCATGTCCACTGTATTTATTTGTTCTGGAGTCATCTGCCTTACATTGGGTATGCACTGAGGGGAAAGTCATCTATAATTCAATTGTACATTCCTGTTGTGTCCATGATGATCTTGCTTTATTCCTAATATCTTAGTATAATTATTAAACCCTCCTTTTACTTTTAAAAGTACCTCTGTTTAGAGGGTAAATTATATGGGCACCCTAGTTATAAGCTGTGCTTATAGATTTTTATTTATTTCAATTTTTTAAAACATTTTAAGTGTTAACTCCAGTTAGATAACTTACAGTCTAATATTTGGTTGTTTCAGGTGTACAATGTAGTGATTCAACAATTCCATACATCACCCGTGCTCATCACAAGTGCACGCCTTAATCCTCATTGCCTATTTCAATCATCCCACCCCCCTTTCCCCCCTGGTGACCATCAGTTTGTCCTTTATAATTAGAGTCTATGGAAAACACTGTGGAGGTCCCTCAAAAAGTTAAAAAAAATAAAATAATTACCTACCATCCAGCAATCACGCTACTGGGCATTTAGCCAAAGAATTAAAAAACAGTAAGTCCAAAGGATACATACACCTCTGTATTTATAGCAGCATTATTTACAACAACAAAGTTATGAAAGCAACCAAGTATCCACTGATTGATGAACAGACAAAGAGGGTGTGGTGTGTGTGTGTGTGTGTGTATGTATGTATATATACACACATACACATATAGAATATTGTTCAGTCATAAAAAAGAATGAAATCTTGACATTTGCAACAACATGGTTAGAACTAGAACATATGATGCTAAGCAAAATAAGTCAGTCAGAGAAAGACAGATTTTCACACATAGATGGGATTTGAGAAATAAAACAAATGAGCAAAGGGGAAAAAAGACAAAGACAAATCATGAAACTATACATAGATTTTTAACTAGAGCTTTGTGCCTGATCCACCTAAAAGATTATTGATTTTGAATCATTGACTTAAATTTAACAACCTTAGATGATCTGTCATTTATGGAACACATGATATGGATTACCGGCTCTGGTATTTTCTAAAAAACTTTGTTTTATCAAGTACAGTTTCCAGACCTTATCACAATTTCTATTCCTTTCAAGAAATTCAGTTTAATTTTTTTTTTATATTTTATTGAATAGTCAGCTACCCTAACATCACTTTGGGTGTGAGAAGATGAATGTGGGGATCTTCATGACTCATTTCATTCACCCGGGGAATGGTTACAGTACTCTGGAAGAAAAAATGCACCCAGTGACTAAGAGTCACAAGAAAAGTTTCCACTCTGTGTTAATTGTGAAGTAAACCATAACCTGTGAAGAAAACCATATTTCCACTTCATTTACCTGGGAGCTTATCCAGGTGGTGTTTGTGACTGTGATGGTACTCAAAGCTCCAAAAATCTCTACAACAGGCTCCAAGTTGAATTCCATTCTGAGCAGTGCAAAAGCGGGAGTGCTCAGTTTGAATGCTGTTAGGTGCCGTGTCCTTCTTGCCACCTGCTTTTTGCTCCTAATGAACAAATCAGTACTGTGTTAGAGTGAGACTCCCGCCATTGAAAAGGATAACAAGTTGTGCATTTAAGTGGGTATCTGGAGTGAGCAACAAATATCCAAAAAATGGGAAATGATGCATCTTTAAGATACTCTTAGTAAAAGATAGAACTTTTTTTTTTCTTATTCTTCCCCAGTATTCAAAATAGTGTAATAGAATTGTGTTTTCTCCTTTGAGGCATGTAATACGATGGAAATGGAGATTTTGAGAACCAAATTCTCATTAGTAATTGAAACACATATCGAATATTCTTCCATGTAATTAGAGCTATAACACTGATTCCAATTTTATATGGTTAACCAAAAATTGTCAGAAAACCACGTTGATTAATTAGTTACTTTATGGTAATGAAAATTTGCTTTTAGAAAAAGATCGTAGTAATTTTTTTGGTTGTTCTGAATAGGTGACTGAATTCCAAAACTTAAACACGAATAAGATGTATTTTACTTTCATGTTCCGCAGAAATGTTTACATTACATAGTAAAACTTCCAGAATTCTCATCAAGTCTGGTGTGTGTGTGTGTGTGTGTGTGTGTGTGTGTGTGTGTGTGTTTGCGCGCGCCCCTGCCGTTACTTGTTACTGGGACAGTACAGCTAAACTCTATGAACTTTTATCTGATATTCAGGGAAACTAGAGTGGAAATTAAGGATCATCCTGGCTCTGGGTAAATTCTCCAACCCCTGGAAATTAGACATTCTGTGATTCAATGAAGCAGTGTTGCAAAATCCACAGACTTCTTTAGTGAGCAGGATAACATGAACAAATAAAAAAGCTGTGTGGTTGTCAATAGCCTCACTGTAGCATCAACCTTTGTATCCAGTGGGCTTACATGTTTCAAGATTTGAAAAAAAATTACATCTTTCTGGGGACTATTCATGGAACTTTACCTTAGTCTAATCAGGAAATGTTAATAAAAGATGTGTGTTAAATTCCAGATGATTAAGGCTTGGGAAATGGTCAGTTCTGGCCCTTGGAGGGATAGGGTATGACACTGGATTTCTTCTAGAAGGTCAGTCTCTACCAACTCATCAGGATAAAGGATTGACACCAGAGCTGCAGACAGGAGTGAGGTGTCCCAACCAGTGGACAGAGCATGGCAGTGGAATTATAGGGTGGATGACACAAACTAAGAACTTAGAGAAAAGATTTGGTTTAGTAGAATGAATTGGAAATTACAGCCTTAGCTCTGTCATCTCCCAGCGATGTCACATTACTTAACCTCTCTGAGCCATACTTTTCTCATTTAACAAAATGCTGATAATAGAATCTGCTGTATAAAAGTGCTTGTGCAGATTAATTGAATCGTATAGATAAAGCCCTAGGATCTAGCCTAGCTCAATGCTTAATAAATGGCAATTCTCTTCAGCCCCCAAGGAAGGCTATTGGTAAGGGTAGCACATTGCCCTAGTCCTCAAATGTGAGTAAATTAATTAAAAAACCCAAGTCATTGGAATCTCAGAATAGAATACTGTGAGGGTTGGCTATGTCATTTGTGAGGGTTAGCACAAAATGAAAATGCAGGGTCCCTTGCTCATAAATTCAGTTTTTCAAGACCACCATAACAGAATTGAACCAAGAGCAGAATTCTAAGTGTGGGGTCTGGTGCACCTGCATGGTTTGTGTGCCCATGAAGCTGGTCTTGGCTGTACAATTACTTTTTAACTGCTCTCCCTGCATTCATTCTTACTCATATATAATGCATCCTTCTCACAGCAGATGGGGTGAATGTCTCAATTCATAAAATAGATTCTGTGACAACATGCTTTAGTCATAAACTGAGAAGTATAACATAACAAAAAGCCACTTAACCCAGTGGTTAGGTGGGTGGGTTCTGAGGTAGGCATTCCTCTCTTGGCTGTTGTGATCTTATCTGCCATCTTGAACAAATTACTTAAGTTCAATTGACTGTGCCATAAAATGGGCAGGACAGTAAATAGCTACCTGGACAGAGCTGTTGTAAGGATTAAGAGGAATAATTCATGTGAAGCATTGGAAATAGTGTTTGCTACAGAAACCACTTTGATAGACACTAGTTACTATTTTGTGAAGGAAGACTCTGTTTTAAGGGTGATATTAATATGGCCCACCAGCTTGTCCACCACCTGCCAGCATCTACCCCTTCAAGCTTATCTCCTTCTGCTTTTTTTTTTCCTTGTGACCCATGAGGCACACTCATTGTTTTGTTTTGTTATCTAGTTCCTCAAGGTCATCAATTTTTTTTAAATTTTTAATTTTTTTTTTTTTTTTTTTAATGTTGCAGTGTCTTTGCTATTCTCTCTACATAGAATGCTTTCTTCCAACTCTTGATGTTTTAGGTCCAACCTCAGGTATTCCTTTCTTAGGGCAGACATCCATAGGACACTAGTCTAAATTAGCTCCCTCTGTCTTACCGAGTACAGTGCATGTTCTTCTGACTGGTAGCACTTTTCATTATTGGAACTTGAATGTTTTGTATGTGCTTGTTTCACGTCTGCCTTCCCACGAGGATAGAAGACCACATGTGATGTGTTTAATACTTTATCTCTGGTGCTCAGCAAAGTGCCTGGCACATGAAAAGCGAGCAATAAGCATGTAATGAATAAATTAATGAGCAAAGAATGGCAGAAACTTAGAAAGGAGGATCATTTGGGTAAATTGGGATCTGTGGCTAAGAGGGAGAGGTTGGGACGAACAAAAAAATACTAGGAAGACTAGTGAAGAAGTCATATTAACACTGTAAATGATTGGCTAAATACTTTCCCTTGGTGATGATAGTGACTAATTTTGGAGTCCTTGCTGTGTACCACGTGTTCTGTACTACACTTTTAACTCACTGAAGTTTTACAGAAACTTTAAATGTGAGATAGTACTATGCTTCCCTTTTTGCACAGCCTGGATCTGGTGGAACAGACATTTTAACTTGTTCTCCTGGCTTTGGCCCAGACTGTACTTGAGAGCTGATGTGCTTATGTTTGTTACTCATTTTTTTAACCTCCTTTCCAGTGCTATCTAGTTTAGTCTTTTATCCCCTTGATAGATACTTACTGAATTTTTAATATCTGCTTTATTGAAATAGAGTTTAATACAGCACAATGGACCAATTTAAATGTACAGCTTGATGAGTTCTGATTAATGTCCAGAATTGGGTAATGATTCCCACTAAGCCGTGAAATGCTACCATCACCACCAAGAGGTGGTTTCTTCCCTGTTACAGTTTACCCCCTTTCCTAACCTGGCCTCTGACCTTCTCTTTTTCTTTTCTGCCATTCTAGTTTACCTTGTCCTCAAGGCAGCATGAATGGAATGAGAGTTTGAACTCCTTTGTGTCTGATTTCGTTCACTGAGCAGAGTGGCTTTGGATTCATCTGTGTTGCAATGAGGGGATAGTTCATTTCCTTCAGCGGTCAAGTAGTAACCGCTGCATAGGGATGCCATATTCTCATTAGCCACTGACCAGATGAGAGACTATCTTTGGTTGATTCTGTCTCTGAGCTAACGTGAATAAAACTGCATGAACATTGGTGTTGTGGCCTTTGTGTAAACATGCAAATAATTGCGTTTTAAGCAGTGATGCAAGTGTATTTAAAGATGAACATGAACTAGATTTTTAATGACATCATTAAAGATAGACCTTTAAATGAGAACCCTTAGCAGTTAATTTTTCAGCCCTATGTGATCTCTTCCCCCCCCCCCCTTTTCTTTTCCACCTCCTCCTCCTCCCCCTTCTCTTCCTACTCCTTGTCTTCTTCCTCCTCCTCCTTCTTCTTTTGCTGTATTTGGATGATTTCTTAAAAATTTAATTCATCAACAGCTGAAACCTCCCCCTGTGAACATGAGTTTACCAGTTTTCCCCTGAAGACTTTTTGTTTGTTTATTATTGAAGTATAGATGATACACAATGTTATGTAGTTTCAGGCATACAACATAGTGAATCTACAACTTCTCTGTGTTATGCTGCATTCACCGTGGGAGTGGCCACCATCTGTCACCACACAATGCTGTTACGATACTATTGACTGTGTTCCCTTTGCTGTACGTTCCATCTCCATGACTGACTTATTTTATAACTGGAAGTTTGTACCTCTTGATTGCCTTTACCTACTTTGCCCATCCTCCTACCCCTTTCCTTTGGCAACCACCAGTTTGTTCTCTGTATTTATGTTTTTTGTTTTTTTTCTCCTGCTTTTCTATTTGGTTATGTCATTTATTTTGCTTTTTGGATTTCACTTATGTAAGTGAAATCATATGGTTGATTGCTCTGCTAAGAGGAAATTTTTCTTTACTTTTTCTTTAAAATCATTTAAAACATGATTTTAAAGCCATGAAAGGTGGTATCAAAAATCAGTAACTTAAATACCTTGAAAGTTGCTTTTCCCCTTATTTTGTTTTTAAGACCGTATTTATTTGAGAGTGAGACAGAAAGAAAGAATGAGCAGGAGGCGGGGCAGAGGGAGAATTAGACTCCCTGATGAGCAAAGAGCCGGATGGAGGGCTTGATCCCAGGACTCTGGGATCATGACCTGAGCCAAAGGTAGATGTTTAATGGAGCCACCCAGGTGCCCTTGCTTTTTCTTTATTTTCAACTAAATTATGGTGCTATGTAGTAATATTTTTTATATCCTTCATATTAGCAGAAAGCTTGGCCTTCAATGAAGCTGGGCAGGATTTATAAGCTTGCATTGTGCCTGCCAGTGTCTTTAAGCACAGAGAAATAGACTCATTTACAAGGTGAAGGTGGGTGTCTCATGAATAGCTGTAAATGGGAGCGGGGGTAGGAGGCAGAATGACAGTTCTTATCCATAATACATGTTTTCTATGGTGCACTAGTACCTCTGTACCACAAAGAGCTTTGTCAAATTATACAATCAGGAAAAAGAGCACCTGGGTGGCTCAATAGGTTAAGCGTCTGCCTTCAGCTCAGGTCATGATCCCAGGGTCCTGGGATGGAGCCCTGAGAAAAAGAGAATGGGGGGAAAAAAAAAGCAAGAAAAAGCAATAACCAATGGGAAAGTAAAAGATATAGTCTAGTGCATTTTAGATATTAATGTATCCCAGACATAATTCACATTCACCCAGTTTTATCCTGAGCCTTTTAGTAATGAAATATGAATCGAGGTAGTTCAGCTCCAGACATCAAGGCTAATCTCACTGGGTGTGATGTATGAAAGCCGAGGATAAGCAAAAAAAAAGCTGATTTTTATTCAACATTTCCAGGTTCCAAAGCATACCGCACTGTCGTTCTCCCTGTTTAAACATGAATGGAAACAGTAAGGATTACCTGAAACTGACCAAGGCTCGCTCTTGTGTAGCTCGACATTCTGGGGCTGGGTCTGTGGGAGGAGAGTTGCTATTGTAGTAGGAAATCAGCAGGTCTCTTTGTGACACCAGAATTTTGTGACAAGGTGGAGCTTATCAGGGAACCAATCATGAAGGGGATTTCAAAGACTTAACTTTGAGCTGTAACTCCTGTAGTAAGCCAAATCCATGACTGTGTACTTTGTATTAGGAAGAAATTAATACCCAAGGGAATTTGGATGCTATTTAGAAACTATTTAGAGATCTTTTTAAGAAAATAACTGGCTAAAAAGGAGGTTTTTTTTCTATGTAAATACAGTATGATGAGAAAGATCAGTTGTGGATTTTTGTGCGTGATAATGACATTATTTAAAGCTCATTCTTGGAAAGAAAAATACACTTTTTTTTCTTTGTTTTTCTTTTCCTTTTTTTTTTGTTTTGTTTTTGTTTTTGTTTAGATTTTGTTTTTAAGTAGGCTCCATACCCAATGTGGGACTTGAACTCAAAACCCTGAGACCAGGAGTCACACACTCTACCCACTGAGCCAGCCAGTTTCCCCCAAGATAAGCTTTTGTAAGACTTTAAACTCATCAAAATTCATTTTTGTAGATGATTTTTCCCATGAATGAATCAATATTTTTATCCATCTTAGATGACTTTGCATTTCTTCTTTGATTTTGTCTAGCCAGCGGCTCTTAATGAGGCTCTCTTGTACCAAAGGGTATATATGTGTTCATCTCAACAGATGTTGGTAAAGAGCTCTCAGACATTTGCTTTCCCAGCAGAGTCCATTCTCTACTCTCTGGTATCCTACAAAAGTCCATTGTTTGTATGTTTCATATTAATTCCACAAAGCTCTGTTTTTATATCTACATGCATATTAATTTTTCTGGATTTTTGAGTGTGATATTATGGACCTTCTTGTATTGTAAATATAAGAAAGCAGTTTTGTTATCATTGTAATCCTGGTTCTAGAAAATTTAATATTGAGGCACACCCATGCATGAGAGAGAGCATGAGCAGGGCAGAGGGAAAGGGAGAAGCAGGCTCCAGGGCTCCATCCCAGGACCCTGGGATCATGACCTGAGCTGAAGGCAAATGTTTAACCAACAGAACCACCCAGGTGTTCCGAGAGATACAGTATTTAAATAGTTAAATATCTTAGGCTTAATTCTTTAAAATTCAAGTATGAGGAATGTGATGCCTGGAAAAAAAACAAAAACAAAAGAAAAACTCACTCTGCTCTACGTTCCAAAGCCATTCCAATACTTAATTATAGAAGCAGAGATTTCAAGCTGTCAGAAAAGACTGCTCGATCTGTCACAATTACTAGCGAGCATTTTGACCTAAAACCCCAGTGTAGTCTCTTGGACAGCAGGTAGGAATATCTATAGAACAAATTCGTTTGGTTTTACAGCCATATTAGTCAGAGGACCCTTTTTATACTCCTAAGGTCTCCAGGTTTGGGTGGTGAAGGATGTCTAGCCTAGACTACCTGAGGTAAAAGAAGTGTGTTTTCCTCTCCGTTTAGAAGATCACACATACCTGGTCCCCTCAGGTTGAGAAAAAGATCTCTGACTCAGCTTGCCTTGTCAATCATGGCAAGCCAGAGAAAGAAAACAGGGAGGAGCCCAGGTCTCTCACTGGCAGATCTTTCCTTGGTTCAGGGGGCTGCCCTATCTTGTCCCTCAAGACTCACAGAGGAAGATGCATATGAAGAGAGAGAAACCGTATCTGCCCCAATACAATTGCCTCTGTTCCTAGTAAATCCTATCTCTAACCCATCCCAATAAATGTTTGCTGTCTCAGTGGACCCTGGGTGACACGGTCAGTTAAGCATCTGCCTTTGGTTTAGGTCATGATCCCAGAGTCCTGGGATTTAGCCCCACATTGGGCTCCCTGTTCAGTGGGGAGCCTGCTTTTCTCTCCGCCTCTGCTTGCTTCTCCCCCTACTTGTGTGCTCTCTCTCTCTCTCTGTGTCAAATAAATAAATAAAATCTTAAAAAAAAGAAAAAGTTGGCTCTCTTGAGAAATCAGTAAGCAACAGTCACCCTACTGAGGGGTGGAATGGGAAAGGAGGTGGGGTTTGAACATAGGTTCATAGGTGTAGTTGAGTTTTCTGAGCCTTGAGTGTAAGAGCATCAAATACCCACTGTTATGATTATACCAAAGGCTTTTTAAAAATTTTTGACATAAATCATAGTTGGAGAAGTAGTTAATTTGATTTGTACTCTCTTGTTTCTGTTACTTTTCTAAAACTTTACTCCAGTGGATTTGATAATGAAAAAGATAGCTAAACGCCCACCCTAGAAACTCCACCATGCCCCATCAAGTTTAAATTTGGGGCATCCACTATTTTGTTTTACCCATCTGTGCAGGCAGCCCTGTAGAGCATCTAAACAGATAGCACAGCTCACAGCTTAGTGTCTTCACACAATGCCCTGACTCTCTAATGTAGTACGTGCTCATACTCATCAGCTAAAGAATGACCTGGATGTTTTCTGGGCAAGAACTCCTTAGGTTTTTATTAATTTATATGACTGCCTATTAGTTTGTAAAATATTCGGTGATTATTCCCAGCTAATGTATGTATCCATAGCTCTTACATGATGTCAGGAATCAATTTTATTTTAAATTGACCTTAAACTTGAATTTAATAAAATGTGTACGTCTCTGATGATGGGAGGAAAGAGGGATGATAGATTTAAATGACAGATCCAGAGAAAGGAATTTAAAACTGTTTTCCCTATACTAGAATTTCTGTATGGCAGTGTGATAAAATCTGATAGTTCCACATACTGAATATTTTCTTTCTCTAAACATCACTGGAGTTAAAGCCATGAAGCTTATGACAAAGTGAGGTTTTATCTGCTTCTGTGTGTCATTTGGGCTGACTGTGATGGTCTGCCAGTGATTATACCTTTTTAAGTCTCTGTAAAGAGAACTTTGGTTTTTTTTTTCCTTAATTCAAACTGAATTCACACAGGATACTGTACACCATGTTTCTACAAACTCCTAGCCTTCAAGCACTTTCCAGTGAATGAAGTCTTGGGCAGTGTTTTCTGGAATTAATGAGGTTTTTCAAGACACATGCCATTGAATGCACAATTCCTTGTTTCTATTGCTATTTATACCACCTCTTGGAGATTTTACTATGAGGTTTTCATTTTATTTATTTATTTATTTATTTTGGTCAGCTCAGCATGAAGTCACTTATAAAAATGAGACTTCCTTTTGACTGTTCTCATCTTATATATGAAAGCAGCTAAGTGCTTACTAAATTGAATAAATACTCTGCTGCCAGTATTGAATAAACTAATTTAAAAAAGTGCTTTAAAAAGGTGAAACACAGCCGTGTAATATTAAGAAGAGGAAGTAGCATTTGCAGAGGCAGAACATTCTACAGGGGTAATCTGAGGAGTTAAATATTACTTAGTTCAGAAGAACAGAAGAAACTGTTACTCTACTATCACCAGAACATTTCTTTTTTTTTTTTTAAAGACTTTATTTATTTGACAGACAGAGAACACAAGTAGGCAGAGAGGCAGGCAGAGAGAGAGGAAGGGAGGCAGGCTCCCTGCTGAGCAGAGAGCCCGATGTGGGGCTGGATTCCAGAACCTTGGGATCATGACCTAAGCCAAAGGCAGATGCTCAACCAACTGAGCCACCCAGGTGCCCCTCACCAGAATATTTCAACATCTTACAGTATCTGCTCAGTCTCATCAGTTTTACTAAAGAAATCCTTCTTGGGAATCTGTGACTTGCTTCCCACTTGGGAGAGATTTCCTTTTTGGTGGTTAGATAGCCATTACTCGTGGCTTTAGTTTCTTTTCTTTCCAGTGTTACTACCACTGTTTTTGAGATTGGGTGTCATCCTATTATCACTGTTTTCTCCTGAAGTATATCGCTGAATGAATTTTAGAGAAAGAACACATAGGAAGTAATATTGCTGATTCTGTTCATGTCTGACAAAGTCCTTCTCTACTTTGCTCCCAGACTTAATGATATTTTGGCTGGGTATAGAATTATTAATCAGGGGATACATTTCCACCTAGAGCTTTGATGGATTCCATCCTTAATATTTAGAAACTGTAACGGTAGGTAAGATTATCAATACTAAACTCAATTTTAGTTCTTGGTGGGCAAGCATATTTCCTGATATATTTTAGGCCATTCTTTTAATGTACATTTTCTGAAATGCCAAATTCTAGGTGGTGCAATTTTTGTCATCCATTTGGTTTTTTTTATGGTGAAGATTAAGGTCTTTGGTTTTGGTAATTTTTAACTTATTACATGATTATTTTCTTACTCATGTTCATGTTTTTAGAACTTTCTTCAGAATGCATCATAATTATCCGTATACCTTTTAAATTACTCCTCAGTATCTCTTATGTTTTTGTTTTCCTCTTCTTTCTGCAGCTATTTCTGTTCTGTTTATAATTCTCTTTTTCTTTGAGTAGTACCTACTTATATACATTTTAAAACTTAAAAAGCAAGGGGTACACCACACAGACTTAAAAAATAAATCTCTTTTCTCTTTTTCTAGTCGTCAGGTATATCTTCTTTTTTACCCAAATGGGAAGTTACTATGGTGAAGTTTCTCAGTCTTGTGGGCTTTTTTCCTCTTAATATATTTTGGAGAGGGTGCTTGGGTGGCTCAGTTGGTTTAAGTGACTGCCTTCAGCTCAGGTCATGATGCTGGGGTTCTGGGATCGAGTCCCACATTGGGCTCCTTGCTCAGTGGGAAGTCTGATTCTCTCTATGACCCTTTCCCCTCTCATGCTTTCTCTCTCATTCTCTCTCTCAAATAAATAAATAAAATCTTAAAATATATGTATATTTTAAGATTTATATATAGATATATTATCTTATAATTTATAAAAGCTAATGTATATATTAAGATTTATATATATATGTATTACCTTATAATTTATAAGATTTTATATATAATTATCTCATATACATATGAGATAATTCCATCATAGCTTGTATAAATAGATCTACATCTTACACCATGGCATAGCTGTAATAAAATATGCTTTGTTAATCCAATCTTGATGGCCATATACATAGATTTTACTCTTTGTCTTCCATAAACAATGATAACATTTTTCATTGAATTCTTTGTGTATAAAGTCTGCATATCTGTAAAATAAAATCCAGAAGTGGAAATACTAAGTAAAAAGATACTTGTATTTTAGGACTGTGGTATATATTTGCTTAACATTTTGTCAAGTTTCTTTCCATAGAGGATACACAAATATATAGTCCTATGAACAATGAATGTCTCTTTCCCTGCACTTTGCCAATCCTGGGTGTTAATTTGCTTTTTGATATATTCCATTC
Source organism: Enhydra lutris kenyoni (assembly GCF_002288905.1). Taxonomy (NCBI): domain Eukaryota; kingdom Metazoa; phylum Chordata; class Mammalia; order Carnivora; family Mustelidae; genus Enhydra; species Enhydra lutris. The sequence continues at coordinate 3,400,450 of NW_019154148.1, read as the reverse complement.
ACAGTGGTAAAAAGAAATAGCCTTTTTGTTTTGATGTGCAGTGTTTCAATTATGAGTAAATTTGAACATTTTTCAAGTACTTCAGTGCCATTCGTGGTTTCATTTTTCCTGCATGTGAAAAGCTTTTTACATCTTTTCCCTAAGAATTTGTCATTTTTTCTGAGTGATTTGGGACCGATTTATATAGAACAGAAATAATTTTGTGTATCACATGTGTTACTATTCTTCTTCTGGTTTACAATATGTTTTAAAGTCTGTCTTCTGCATTTTTTAAATATATGATTTTGATTTTCTACAAAGTCAAACATATCAATTTTGTTTCTTATGGCTTTCCTTTGAAGTTCATTTGTTTATTTATTTATTTATTTATCTATCTATTTATTTATTTATTTCAGTAATCTCTACACCTCACATGGAGCTCAAACTCATTCTTTTCTGACTGAGTCAGCCAGGCGCCCCTTTTATGGCTTGCTTAGTGGTGTATACTTAAATTGTCCATACTCAAAGATTAATATATATATCTGGAGATTTCATATATATATGTGTGTGTGTGTGTGTGTATGTGTATGTATACACTTATATATAATATATATGCACACACATATATAATATATATGTATATATATAATATGGATATATGCACAGAAACACATATATATAGATCACACACAAACATACATATAATTACCCTTTTAAAGCTAAAGCTAAAAAACAGGACTATCAGGTTTTTTTTTTAAAGTTCAAAAGTGGGAAATATCACTTGAAATTTTCTTCAGTGCATTATTTATAAGAAACATAACCAGTTTGATATTAAAAGTGTTTTCAGTTTAAGGTGATTTTCACCAAATTTTGGTACCTAGCCTATAACACACATCCATGATTTTATGTGCCTATAAATTAAGCATGAGGCAACTAATTAGGTGTCTTTAAGATGAAGACCTCCTATCTCTTCTCTCAAGCCTGTATACCTGAGAAACTTCTAAATCTGTGAGAAAATATGAGCTGTGAAAAACCCTGAGTTAGCCTCTCTCAATGTACGAGATATCTGTATCCATAACACAGGCGGTTCTTCTGCCTTAAGTGTTGCTCACATAGGAAGAGTCAGGTCCAGTGTCTTTGGAGTGTACGCTATGAATCAGGGTCTGTACTGAGCTCAGGACATGCAGCTGAGCTCAGGACATGCAGCCTCATTCCCTGAGCTTCACAATAGCTTGTTTTGATAGGTAGTACTGTCCACTCCGTTCTACAGGAAACCAAAACCTGGAGGCATTACATCATTGCGCAGCATCACACAGGTCGTAAGCAGCGTGTAGTAAGAGTGGATGGGAAGTTTTCCAGACTCCGTAGGCCTCTCCACTTATTGCTTATTTCATACTGCCTCTACTGTTGTTACTACGGCTGTAAACTTTTGAAACAGGGATTCAAGAAGGAGGTAGCTGGTTTGCTGGGTCTAAGTCTTTTTATCATAATAGACTCCCTATTTTTTCATCTTTGTATTTCATCGTCTTTAAGATTACGGCAATTGCTACGAGTTCCTGGTCAACTAGAATGTACTATGCATTGAGTTTTATATTTAAAGTAGTTAGGGATTCAAGCTCTAGACTCATAGGGACCTGGTTTCACAGCCTGTCTTCGAGCTTAATGGTTGTATGACATCAGGCAAATGAATTAACCTTTAAATCCCATTACACTATCCTCTAAGAAATGAGATTAGTAATAGCACCCATTTTAAGAGGTTGCAAAGGATGTTGTTAAATGAATATAAGCTTTTCCAGTGCAAGAAGTTTGTTTTGCCCATCACTATATCCAAGCACCTAAGAAGGTGTGTATACATAGTAAATGCTCAATAAATATTCATTGAATAAGTATCACAAACGTTTATTGCACTGCCACAGGATATGTCCCTATTAGATACTGCAAATGATAATAGTCCACATTTATAGTCCTCTTTCAATGAGGAGGTGATTTGAGTTTCTTAGTTAAATAAAAATTTTTCAGTGAACATGAGCAGAGATGACATGATGTATACCCATTTCCTTATCATCCGCCAGCTTCTGTTGCTTTGATGCATCTGAGAGATGTTTACCCTCTCCTCATTGACTACATGAAGGAAGAAAGGACAGTGGGTGACACCATATTTAAGTCTATAATGTTGAGTAATGATACTCCACTTTCTCAAGCTGTGCTTTGTAAAATGCCGCAACTTAACTGAACCAAGTTTTAAGGATGCAAAGCTGAGTGTATTTCAAAGAGGGAGACAAAGGGAAAGAGGGTTTTTAAGAACTAAAAAGTGGTGGTCAAATGTACCTCCTTACTTATAAAGGTTAGATTGAGACTTTATCTCTGTATTAATTCCAGAGGTGGGAGAACTGTTTTGATTGCCCAGAGTGAGCACTGGGGGAGGCAGGAGAACTGAATAATATCTCCGCCTCCCCTCCCCCCACCTCCCGAGTGAGAGCCAACACTTGGATCAGGGTCTCCATTCAAAGGACTCCTGTGAATGAATTCAGCCACCAGAGTGTAGATTCGACTGGAGGGAGAAGCAGGCTTTTCACTGAGCAGGGAGACTGACGTGGGGCCTGATCCCAGGACCCTGGGACCATTACCTAAACCAAAGGCAGCTGCTTAACCAACTTAGCCACTCAGGTGCCCCATTTTTAAAAATATATATTTTTATCTATCTGGCAGAGAGAGAGTACTTCTATTTTCAAGGGAGAAATACAAGCAGAGAATACATATTCTAGGGAATTTTGTTAAAAACAAAATTTTTATTTATTATTTATCATACCAATCAGGGGAGATCAATGGAACTTCAGTTCTAGATATACTCAGCCGTGAATTAAAGTGAAAAATGATCGTTCCATAGGCAAAGACACATAATAAATCATTAACACCTTATAAATGAAAAAAAAAAATTTGAAACTTCTGAAGACAAATGCCCTGTCTTCTTGGATGATCTGCAAAAGGGCTGGAACTCGGGAACTGGTCTTTAGGTCAATGTTTCTTTTCTAGAATGGCAATCATTCTAGATTAGTTTCTAATAATAATATAAATATAGTAATTTTGTATTTCCTGTGCTACAGTGATTTGGACTTTTGAATATGGATATTTCTTTCATGTTGTTTACCAACACAGGGATAAAACCTGGCATATTCCATAACCTGGGAGAATATTTCTGTTATACGCAATCATGTATCTTGAGCACGCATGTGTAACTGCCTCACATGGGTGCGAGATGAGTTGCATTTGGGATTTAAATCATTGTTTTGTAACCTGACAAGATGCTTTGACAGACGGTTAAGACGGAAGCTACTGTGAAAACTGTTCTCTCATTTACTTGCCATTGCTCAATTATTTTGAGCCTTAACCAAAACAGGGATTCATTACCTCCAGAGAGACGTCAGAAGATGTCGGGATGTAAACTTGTCTTTTTTATCCTTGCCTTGCAAATGAGATTCAATTGTCAAAATGACAGAAGATTCAAGCTGGAGAGAAGCCCCCCTGTGAAATATCAGAACTTTATCACAACATGAGTTGCACCTGGCACATTGATAAGTGTTTATTCACGTTGGGCTTGACCTCAAGCCAACGATTGGACTTTTGGACAGAAATTTTACAATTGCCAATTAAACCCATGGGATATATAAATTATGTCGGGGTGTAATTTAAAAGGTATGAGACAGGCTCGTTACATCAAGTATTGATTTGTCCTCTTTTGAACTTCAAAGAACTTCTCTAGTGTGTAACTTTGTGACATAGAAGCCAATAAACACAGAAAGAAGTGTTGTTTATAGTGACCTCATTATGCTCAGTGTTCAGATAATGATCTGGGTCTTGCAGAAAAGACTTTGATCTGGGAAATTGTGCTGGAAATCTTTCTGAACCAGGTTTTCCCGTGGCATAAAAATAATTTTGTGTTGCTGTGTGTTCAGTAAAACAAGCTTCATTTGGTTGGGGGTGCTCTTTATCTGGCTTTGTTTACTCTGGATGTAAGAGCCTTAGATACTAACGTATCAAGTGAGGTACGTGTTCTGGACACTGTGGTTGACTCATCGACATTGATTCCAGCTCGGATTATTAGTCTAAGTCAGCCATGGCGATTTCATTGCCATTGCCAGCAATGGGTTTAGCTGGGGCATGTGATCAAATTCTTGGTAATGAGAAATCAGTTTTGATACAAAGAATCCTCCCTCCCTAAGGAAAGCACCGAGGTACACTTGCCACCACTGAACATTGGCAGTGTGAAGAGGACACCGTGGACAGTGATAGCTTCCTTGGAAGCAGAGGGAGGAAGGAGCTGACAGCTTGTTGACAGAAAGAACCTGGGTCCTTGTTACAATCACTGAGTATGTGGATCAATTAATCTTGGAAACCCCTGTATTCAAGTTTTTGGGGTTTTTTTGTTTTGTTTTTTTTTGTTTTTTAAACAGGAGATAAAACATTTTCTTGGTCCTTAATTTAGCTTAAATGGATGCTTCTATTACTTAGAACCAAGAACACCCTGATTTAGATAGATCTGTTGCATGGACCCATAGTATGAACCCTTGGTTATCATTAATAGATGGGGATTCAAATTTTAGACTTTAAGAGGAGGACAAGAGGGTTCACAGGACTTACTGCAAATAGCTTTAAAGGACAATAATTTGCATTTATATGTAATAAATTGAGAAGAAATATTTGCAATCCCTCCATCATCCCACTGGCCCGTGTGGCTAAGGGAATTATTGTGCCTCAAGCTACAACGTGCATAGTGGCTTGTCCCACCCAAAATGCTCTGACACAGGTGCCTCTAGATTTAATGCATTGATTAAAATGATGAAGGAGAGGGCGCCGGGGTGGCTCAGTGGATTGGGCTTCTGCCTTCTGCTCAGGTCATGATCTCAGGGTCATGGGATCCAGCCGGGCATTGGGCTCTCTGCTCTGCGGGGAACCTGCTTCCTCCTCTCTCTCTCTCTCTCTGCCTGCCTCTCTCCCTGCTTATGATCTCTGTCTGTCAGGTGAATAAATAAAATCTTAAAAAAAATGATAAAGGAGATACTGTAGCCCAGAGCTCATCAGTGTATTTCTTTAAAAAAAATATATATATATATATATATGTATATATATATTATTTATATGACACAGAGAGAGATTACAGTAGGCAGAGAGGCAGGCCAGGGTGGGGGGTGGGAAGCAACCTCCCCGCTCCCAGAGAGCCCGATGCAGGGCTCGATCCCAGGACCCAGAGATCATGACCTGAGCCAAAGGCAGAGGCTTAACTCACTGAGCCACCCAGGTGCCCCTCATCAATGTATTTCTATCTAAGGATTTGCTATTCCAAACTGTGTCCTACCCTAACCTGAATAATGGCTGTGATCCTGCATTTTCATCTTTTTCTTTTGAGTTCACAGTGTCCTCTGTATCTGTATTTATGTGCTATTTGGCAGCTGCCTCTTCTGTATGAGCGCTGAAGGGTCACTGGATATTGGGGCGTTTGAGGGTGAATTTTAATCCTATTTTGGCAAGAAGATTTCCTACTTGGAAGAAAAAAAAAAGTAACCCTAAAAATGAATGTCACATTCAAACATGAAGACCATAAATCTCCCGATCCTAGCCTGGGTTCCCCCATGACAAAGCTAAAGAGACGGGTGTGCCTCCAGGTAGTTAACTAGGGAAGCAACCTCAGGGAGTAGAAGTAAGAGCCTTCAAAGAGTCAAACAGAGAAGAGAAATGTAATTTCAGAAAGATGTACAATTACTACCACTATGAGTGACTGGAACTTGACCTTGTTGGGACCTTCTGATGTACAGAATGAACCTCGGAATTGTCTGCTTAACCTAAGGAAGAATATTCACCCAATAGTTCTCATGCCCCATAGGTTGAAAGTCACCTGTACGTAATTCCGTCTCTCTTCTAGGCTGGGCATATGTCACTGCCAGGAGAGTTCCCATAGGTGTATCATGCAGTGAACTCGAAGAAGCCCAGAGAAGGAAACAAGACATACAGGATGCTTTTGTGATGAGCTGCTGGAAGGGTACCAATTTATGAGTGCAGCTACTATCGTAATAATTAGGATAAAAGATGGTTTGAGAGGACCTGAGATGAGGAAGAAGGCATGTCTATCACACTTTATTTCCAGGGCTATGAACTGATGTTCTCTACCTCCCCCTGCTCCCAGGTAAGATACAAGGAGCTCAGAGACATTTCTGTTTTGTTGTTTTGTGACTAAAACCTCATGGCAGCACTGGTTCTGGAAAGCAAGTAGCTAAAAGGAAGGCTCTGAGAAAAACTGAAGGAAAAAACCAAATGAATTTGAAGGCGGAAATAATAAACCATACACACACATAAAACACTGGAGAAAAGCTATAGAAAGTAAGAGGCACAGAAGAGTATTTCTCAAAGTTACTCTGCTGAAGTAGCAGGAAGGATTTGGAAACCAAGTAAGCAAGATAGGCATTACTGAGTGGCCTGGCCAATTCAAGAGATTGCAGATTCTTTGGAGTTATTATTACGTGCTGTCTACATGAGATTTCTTCACATTGAGTCTGTAAATGATGCTTGCCACTTTCCATGTGTAGCTCCTATACAGAAAGCAGGCACACAAAAGCATCCTACCTGTGAGATAACCAGAAGGAAACAAACATGATTAATTTGAGGCCAGTGTCCACCAGAATTCTGGAATTCATTAATGATATGAGTGTGTGTGTGTGTGTGTGTGTGTGTTAGAGAGACTCATATATGTGTGTTTCCATATGTTTATATTTATCTCAGGTCATCAATGACGCAGGAAGTTTGACCAAACTAACTACGATTCACATTGTGTCAGAGATTTCAGACTGAAATCGATGGGTGAGCCAGTTATTTGACTCCTCAGGATATTTGTCTTATAATAGATCTAGTACCTTTCAGAAAGGGGGAGATTCCCTGGCAAAGGATCTAATAGGAGATGTGCTTGTTAGGTCCCCCAGTAATGGGTCTGTGGTTAAAGGAGCGAGACTGATACAAAGCGAAGATCAAGCAAAGCTTTATTTCAAGCCAAGCATCAAGACTCTAACCGACCAGCCGGGGCCATCTCTTACAAAGAGGCGACCCCTCCCAGCCTTACAGACTAACTTTTATAGAGCAAAGGCCATGTGGTTGGGCCTGGCCACACACAGGTGGCCAATGAGATTGTAACACACAAAGAAAGGTGCGCAGTCATGCCAGGTCACACAAGGGTGGCCAATTAAATTACAATTCACCCCATAGTAGCTATTTGAACTAGCCTATCACCTTGGTCAGAATTGGCGCCCAAAAGGTGGGACCCACACTCCTTGGTAGCTAGGGAGATGGTATGTGCGCCCCACTGATTGGATGTCTCCACCTGGCTTGACCCACCCTTGTATTTGGGCTTTGTTGCCTGGGACTGGTTTCCGGACTTGCCTTTAAGTAAGTTCCCTGAGGTGGGGGTGGGGGGGGGCAGGGTCAGTTTACATTTTACTGCATAAACAACAAAATCACTGTTTAACTGGATGGAATCGCTCTGGCTAGATAGACCCTTACAGTGCTGCCTTTCAGAGCCCCAGTGGACACTGACATTGTAAGGGCTTTGACAAGTCTGGAAGGGTGAAAACCAAGTATATTCTCTTAAATAGTGGTGACCCAAATTCACTAACAGAATTTTGGAATTGCTGCAGACAGACATCATATTTCATGTCCCAGCAAGCTTTTTGACAAAGCCTCTCATGGTATTCTTATAAACATGATGATGATGTATAGGTTGGACTTTGTCGAAATTAGGTCTTGTGGCTGGTAGAATTACTCTTATTGAGGTATTGACTAATGGGTCATTGCCAACACACAAAAAAAGTTCTCTGGTGGCATGCCACAGAGCTCTGTCCTTGATCCTGCCATGCTTACCTAGTTTATAAATAACTCAGATACTGATCTGAAAAAAGAATAATGTTGGGAGGAGGAGGAGGGAGTATTCTACCACTCTCTGAATCTGTACAGTGTTTTGGAAGAGAAAGGATTTTTGTGAATTAGATGGACCTGAGTTCAGTCACTAGCATTGCTATTTATTCTCTGTTTGGTCACTGTTGAATTATCTCATCTTTTAGAGTCTCTAGCAAGTAAATAAATATGGAGGTACTTACGTTAAAGATAGTAAGTGACATGTAAGAATTAAAATGCTTTACTCGGGGTGCCTGAGTGGCTCAGTGGGTTAAAGCCTCTGCCTTCAGCTCAGGTCATGATCTCAGGGTCCTGGGATCGAGCCCCGCATTGGGCTCTCCTCTCAGTAGGGAGCCTGCTTCTTCCTCTCTCTCTGCCTGCCTCTCTGCCTACTTGTGATCTCTGTCTGTCAAATGAATAAATAAATTCTTTAAAAAAAAAATAAAATGCTTTACTCATTCAGTGGATATGGAAAATGCAGGATTATTACTCAGAGTAGAATTAACTTGATAGGTTATAATGAAAACTCAGAGATATATTGTAAAGTTGATACATGTAAAATTAATTTTAAAGACCACATACATAAGTATATATAAAGAGTACCTGAACTTACCTGAATTTTGCTTCTTAGGCTATAGCTATGGAGTTAAAGTGATCACAACCCCACTATGAGGCAGAAACATAGGAACTCTGTGGTACCTTCTCAGACTTTATACAATCTGTCCAGCAGTTGTAAAAATTTAATGTAATGACCAAGGCAAACATCCGCTTTGTTTTGGCCACTGCCATGTCTGGATAATTCTGTTTAGGTCAAGGGCAACACTGACAATGTCTAGTATATCCATAAAAGGGTAACTTGGGTGGAAAACCTCAAAACGTGTTCTATGAAGATTGTGATAGAGGCTATAGAAAAGGCATTCAGGAACCCTGTCCAACCAATTGAGTTGAAAGGGGCAAGGATTTGTTGTTTCTTTTGGTGTCATTTTACTTTTATTCTTTTCCCTTCCCCCACTTTTTTTTTTAAGATTTATTTATTTTTATTTGAGAGAGGGCAAGTGTGAGTGCAGAGGGGAGGAGCAAAGAGAGAGAGAGAGAGAGAGCCTTGAGTAGACTCCACATTGAGCGCAGAGACCATCTCAGGCTCGATCTCATGACACTGAGATCACAACCTGAGCCAAAAGTAAGAGTCAGATGTTTAACTGACTAGGTGCTCCTTCACTTTTTTCTTTTTTTAAATCTTTGTTGTGTGTTTAATATCCTAGTGGTCAGCCATTCCTTCACTCGGCATTTGGCTCCCTAGACTCCAGTTTTGTGCCACAGTAAATAAAAGCAGTTTGGAGTTTAAATGGCTGACAAACCTCTATGGACCGCCACTCAGTGTGTGAAATGCTCTGTAGATTATGTATCTAAAGATTCCATTTTCAAAACTTCTACACAGACTTGGAGCTGGACACATAGTAGTGACCTGAGTGCTATCGATGGAAAGGCAAACACTGTGGTCTGTGATGCTTGTTCGTTGCAACAGGCACACATATGGTTGATTCTTGTTTGAAAAAAGCTGTGTCTGGGTTTTAATAATTTCCATTGTGTAGATAGTATGTGGGTCCCTATAGATAAGGTAAAAAAAATATAGAAAGTAAATAAAAATCAATACCAATCCATATTTCTTCTTCAATTTGTGATGAGATGGGCCTTCCTAATCAAGATATAAATACAAAGTCTTCAGAATAACAAAAACAAAAGCAAGGTAATAATGATGAATCATGTGATCCTCATTAAACCTGAGGTAGCCAATACTATTACACTCATTTTTTAAAATTTAATTTTATTTTTCAGTGTTCCAAGATTCATTGTTCATGCACCACACCCAGTGCTCCATGCAGTACATGCCCTCTGTAATACCTACCACCAGGCTCACCCATCTCCCCACTCTTCTCCCCTCCAAAACCTTCAGTTTGTTTTTCAGAGTCCACAATCTGTCATGGTTCATCTCCTCCTCCAATTTCCCTCAATTTAATTTTCCTTTCCTTCTCCTAATGTCCTCCATGTTATTCCTTATGCTCCACAAGTAGGTGAAACCATACAATAATTGACTTTCGCTGCTTGACTTATTTTACTCAACATAATCTCCTCCAGACCCATCCATGTTGATACAAAAGTTGGGTATTTGTCCTTTGTGATGGCTGAGTAATATCCCATTATATATATGGACCACATTTTCTTTATCCATTCGTCTGTTGAAGGGCATCATGGCTCTTTCCACAGTTTGGTGATTGTGGCCATTGCTGCTATGAGCATTGGATATTATACCCATTTTAGAAAGGGGATAAAACTGACATTCAAAGTTAAAGGGTTTGTACATGGTTGCACAGGTGATAAGTGACAAAGCCAGGGTCTGTCCACATAAAATCTGTCCCTGATGTGTCTGCTTATTAATTAAGCTCTGTGTTTCATCAAAACAAAAGTCACCTTTACAAAGTTTATAAACAAGGGACAGAGTAGAAAATAAGTAAACACTAAGTTCACTCTATATATTGTATAAAAATATTTGTATCAGAAATACATACAGACCATAAAGAATGTGATAAGACATAGATTATTAGAAAAAGGGGAAGAAATAGGATGAGGTAATTCAAGAGATAAAAATACATTCAAGCCTCTCTGTGCCCTTATTAAGAAAACACAACGTAGAGGTAAAGTTTTATTTTGTTCTTTAAAAGGGTATAGTTTAAAAGAGGGTTAATAATAACAAGCATTGGCAAGATTGTAGAGAATATTCTTTACAATATAAATAGAACAGTTTTTTGAAGGAAAATGCATCATTAATATTCAAAATTTTAAAAATATAAAACTTGGGGGTGCCTGGGTGGCTCAGTGGGTTAAAGCCTCTGCCTTTGGCTCAGGTCATGATCCCAGGGTCCTGGGATCGAGCCCCGCACTGGGCTTTCTGTTCCATGGGGAGCCTGCTTCCTCCTCTCTCTCTCTGCCTGCCTCTCTGCCTACTTGTGATCTCTGTCTGTCAAATAAATAAAATTTTTAAAAAATATATAAAACTTGTATTCTTTAGCATTGTTAAAATATCTTATTGAAATATACATGTATAAACATACATGCTAGTAAATATTCTTGAGGATTGTATTTAACAGGAAAAAATTGAAAAGGATTCAGATGTGTAAAAACATAGGAATATATTCAAGTTGTGGTGAGAATAGTGTTAATATTTTCGAAATCTTTTTGTGTGTGTGTTCAGTTGTATGAGTTCTTTATGTATTTTGGATATCAACCCCTGGATATGTCATTTGCGAATAACTTTTGCCTTTTTGTTTTGTTGCTGGTTCCCTTTGCTGTGAAGAAGCTTTGCAGTTGGATGTAGTCCCAACTGGTGATTTTTGCTTCTGTTACCTTGCTTGGAGAGAAATAACCAAAAAAATATTCTAAGGTTGGTGTCTAAGAGATCACTGCTTGTGTTTTTGTTTTTTTGTTTTATTTTGCTTTTTAAGAAGTTTTATGGCATAGGTCTTACAATTGGGTCTTTAATTCATTTTGAGTTTATCTTTATGGGTATAAGAAGGGGGTCCAGTGTCATTCTTTTGTAGAAGCTGTCCACTTTTTCCAAGACCCTCTATTGAAGAGGTTCTTTTTTCCCCATTGTATATTCTTCTTTTGTTGTAGATTAATGACCATATAAGCATGGGTTTATATCTGGGCTCTGTAGTCAGTTCTTTTGATCTGTGTGTCTATTTCTGTGCCAGTACCGTACTGTTTTAATTACCATATCTTTGTGGCATAGTTTGAAATCTGGGATTCTGATATTTGCAGCTTTTTTTCTTTTTCTTTCCTGAAGCTTTAGCTATTCAAGGTCTTCCGTGGTTCCATATAAATTTTAGCATTATTTGTTGTTGTTCTCTGAAAAACACTGTTGATATTTTGCTAGAGGCTGCATTGAATGTATAATGTGGATATCTTAGCAATATCAACTCTTTCAAACCATGAGCATGGTACATTTTTCCATTTGCTTGTGTCATCTTTGTTTATTTCATCAATGTCTTAAAATTTTTACCTCCTTGGTTTAATTTATTGCTAGATATTTTGTTCTTTTCAATGCAATTCTAAATGAAATTTTTTTTTAAAGAGGTTTTTGAATTGGTGCACAAACTTTTTTTTTTTTTAAGATTTTATTTATTTATTTGACAGAGATCACAAGTAGGCAGAGAGGCAGGCAGAGAGAGAGAAAGGGAAGCAGGCTCCCCGCTGAGCATAGAGCCTGATGCGGGGCTCGATCGCAGGACCCTGAGATCATGACCCGAGCCGAAGGCAGAGGCTTTAACCCACCGAGCCACCCAGGCGCCCCTGAAATTGTTTTCTTTAAGTTCTCTTTCTGCTAGTTCATTTTAGTGTATAGAAACATAATAGATGTCTATGTATTGATTTTTGTATACTACAACTTCACTGAATTCAATTTTTAGTTCTAATGGTCTTTCAGTAGAACCTTAGGATTTTCCATATCCAGTATCATGCCATGTGCTCTTGTTTGAAGTTTTTGAATGGTATATTTTATGTGTGCTGAGGATCTCACATACCCCTCTTCTAGTATTTTGTTATTGATCTGTCAGTTTATTTATTCAAATAAATTCTACACCTGTATATTTTAACATCGGTAGATACTTCATGTGTTTGTGTGTGTTTTCTCCCTCTCCATGTATTTCTTATTAGAATCTCTTTATCAAATGGACTTTGTTAAGATGGACTTCTTGAGCGTGTATATTCATTCTCTGGCCAAGTTTCTCTTGACCGGCTGTAGTAGATCTCCTTGGATACTTTTCTATTTTTCATAATTTACAAGGGAAACTAGTCCTTAGGTAATCTAAAATATTCTGTAGTTCTTAGTCAATTTATTAATACATCGGCTGAACAAAAAATATTATGTTGTATGCCTACTCTGTTTTAGAAATACTGTTAAAGGTTAAAGACACAGCAGTGGAAATTATATACAGTCCCTGCATTCTTGGGGCTAATATTTTAGCGTGAAACAAAACTAAGTTGTTATTATTTATGTAATTTAAATTGGGAAGGATGTTAGCAAGACCATGTCTAAGGTGTTAAAGTGTGCTTTTTACAGGGGCATGATGTGCTGGGAAAAGATCGGGGAGGATTTTAAAATGAGTTCTGAATAATAGATAGGAGTTAGCTGGGAAAAGGAAAGGTGCATAGGGAGAGCCTTTGAGGCGGAAGGAACAAAGCTAACAACCAACTCCCCTAGATGAATCTTCAAACCTCAACCCATGAGCCCTCATACCCTTGGATTCTTGAACTCTGCCTCCATCTAATTCTGTTGTTGATGACTTGCAGGAATTTTAGTCCTAAAACGGCTGTTAGGGAAATATTTTCAGCAATATATGCATCAGATTTTGGTAGTGCGGAGAATTCTCTTGTTACTAACTTCTGCTGCTCAGGAATTCTTGCTGAAACCCTCTATACCTGTATTCCTGGGAGCCTTTTCTGGTGGAGGGAACAGGCACAGCTCAGGCAAGGAAGTGCTAGGAGTTAATATCCTGGGAACATTTTTCTGCCCAGGAGTGCCATTTTCATAGGATGAATAGCACAGTGTCTCTGTCACTCAGTTGGGAAATCTCAAAGGGGTATTTTAAACTCTGTCCCAGTGTATTCCAGTCAGAATGACTGGAGCTGTTTCTTTCTTGAGGACATAGCTATTACTGACTTTGTTACTTCCTTGTTTAATTTCCCTATTCTCTTTCTAATGTTTCCTGGTATTATCTACCAAACATATTGCCACTCTCTTTTCTTTGTGTCTGGGAAAACCCAAACAGAAACAGTTGTTAGTGAAGATAATAATCCCTGGAAGCAGATCCTGGTAAATGATTAACCTTCTTGATGAGATAAAGTTTTTAATTTTAATGAAGTCTAAATTATTAACTGTCTTTTCTTTAAAGGTTAGCCTTTTGTGGGTTTATTTAAGAAGTCTGTTTACATCACTGTTGGCAAGATACTTCCCTTCTTGTTTCTAGGAGCTTTATATTTTTGAGTTTTGTGTTTAAGTCTGCAGTCCATGCTGAGCTAATTTTTTTTAAGTGAAATTCAATTAGCCAACTTATAACAATCATTAGTTTTGGATGTAGTGTCTAGTAATTTATCAGTTGTGTATGGGCTATTTTTAGTATATAGTGTGAGCCATGAATTCCAAATTGAAATGATTGCTTGGACTGTTTTGTCATAGAGTAGTTGACCATATTTGCATGAATCCATTTCTGGACTCTTTTTTGTGTTTTTTTTTTTGTTTTTGTTGTTCCATTTGCTTCTATTTATACTAATACCACACTCCTTAAAAGTTAAGTGTCGTAGTAAGACTTAAAATCAGGTTATTTCATTCCTCTAATATTATATGTGTTTTTCAGGAAAGTTTTGAACAATTCAGATCCTTTGTATTTTCATATAAATGTTAGTGTTTGCTTGTCCACCCCACCAAAGCTGATAACATTTTGATCATGACCTACACCAGAACCAAGAGTTGGACATTTAACCTACTGAGCCACTGAGGTGCCTCTAGATACTGATTTTCTAATATAAAACTTTAAAGATAAAATTATCACTATATCCACATCCTATAAATTTTATGTTGTGCTTTTATTTCCATTTGTCTCAAAATATTTCTAATTTCTTTTGTATTTTTTGACTACAGATTCATGTAGACTTAGATTTTTTTTTAAAGATTTTATTTATTCATTTGACAGAGATCACAAGTAGGCAGAGATGCAGGCAAAGACAGAAGAGGAAGCAGGCTCCCTGCTGAGCAGAGAGCCCGATCTGGGGCTCGATCCCAGGACCCTGGGATCAGGACCTGAGCCAAAGGCAGAGGCTTTAACCCACTGAGCCACCCAGGCACCCCAAGACTTAGATTTTTTAATTAAATTAGTGAGAATTTATTAGTTACTTTATTCTTGATTTCTAGTTTTTTCTTATGCTTATATGTGCTTTATGATTTAAATTCTCTGAAATATATTGAGACATCAGTAACCAGACATAGTATGTGCCTTGAAGCATGTTATATGTACACTTGAAAATAATGTGTGTTCTGGAACTAAGTCTAGAGCTGTATTAATTTTTATTAGACTAAGGTGGGTGATAGTATGATTCAGATTTTTTATATGTTTACTTCTTACCCACTTATTCTATCAATTACTAAGAGGAGAGTATTAAAATATTCAAATATGATTGTGCATATGTCTTTTCTCCATTTTCTGTTTCCATTTTTTCATTTTTCTGTTTTTTTCTTCATGTACTTTGAAACTCTACAATTAGATCTATGCAAATTAGTATATTCGTGGCTTTGGGTTGGCACTTTATCACTATAAGTAGTTCTTTCTTTATCTCTAGTAATTTTTTATGGTAACTACTTTTTCTAATAAGAATAGCAGATTTGTGTTTTCATGAAATATCTTATTGCATACTTTGAACATATCTGTATCTTCTTATTTGTATCTTTATATTTCAGGTATCTCTCTTATAAATACAGTAGAGGTAGTTCTTTCTTCATTGCCATTTTTAAACAAGTGATTCTCAAAATATCTGCTTCCTAATTAGAACATTTAATCCATTTACATTTAATGTTAAATATTGGTATTCTTTAGCTTAAGTCTACCATCTGGCTATTTTTTTTTTCTTTTTAAAATTTAATTTTTTCAGTGTTCCAAGATTCACTGTTTATGGCCCACACCCAGTGCTCCCTGCAATATGTGCCCTCCTTAATACCGACTTCCAGGTTCTCCCATCCCTCCATCCCCCTCCTCTCCAAAAGCCTCTGTTTGTTTCTCAGAGTCCACAGTCTCTCATGGTTTATCTCCCCCACCAATTTCCCTCAATTCACTTTTCCTTTCCTTCTCCTAATGTCCTCTTTGTTATTCCTTATGCTCCACAAGTAAGTGAAACCATATGATAATTGACTCTCTCTGTTTGACATATTTCACTCAACATAATCTCCTCCAGTCCCATCCATGGTGCTACAAAAGTTGGGTATTCATCCTTTCTGATGGAGGCATAATACTCCATAGTGCATATGGGCCACATCTTCCTTATCCATTTGTCTGTTGAAGGGCATCTTGGTTCTTTCCACAGTTTGACGATTGTGGCCATTGCTGCTATGAACCTGGCTATTTGTTTTTATCTGTCCAATTTCTTCTTTGTTCTTGAGATTCTCATCTGCTTGCTTTTGCATTAATCATATCTTTTTAAGTATTTTTAATCTTTTTTTTTAAGGTTCTGTCTATTCATTTACCTATTTGCCAATGGTTGCTCCATAGATGAGAAGGTGTACCCTTAAACAAGCACAGTTTGCCTTGAAATAATTTACTGTCATTTCATTCACTGTGTAAAAACCTTACCACAATACAGTCTCATTTAGCATTCCATCCTCTTTGCTATTTCTGTAATATCATTATAATTATAAATGGTGCAACACCACGACACCATGCTGCTACTGCTTTTTAGCCTACAGGCTTCTTTTTGTCATTTCATGTAATGTCAGTCTTCCTCGTTCTTTTACAACCTAATTGGACTCAGAGCTTTGTCCATGTTTTGATTGTTACAGAATGTTACCATAGCTGAGCCTGATTCAGTTGTATTGCACACTGACACTTAAGTGGCAGACCTATAGGGAAGTGTTTGAGAAAACTAAGGACTGCTGAAATTGGAAGGAAATTGTAGTGACCAAATGACCTAAGATACAAGTTCAGAGGGCTGTAGTATACTTTAGCAATTGGCAATGACCAAGGGAGGTCATTTGTACCAGTAAAGGTATGTCTTTAAAGCTTATAGTCAGGGGCACCTGGGTGGCTCAGTGGGTTAAAGCCTCTGCCTTGGGCTCGGGGCATGATCCCAGGGTCCTGGGATCGAGCCCCGCATCGACCTCTCTGCTCAGCAGGGAGCCTACTTCCTCCTCTCTCTCTCTCTGCCTGCCTCTCTGCCTACTTGTGATCTCTGACTGTCAAATAAATAAATAACATCTTTAAAAAAATGAAAAAACATAAAGCTTATGGTCAGTGTTAGTGGTTGGGAGCCTAAGGACAAAAGAACCAATGATCAAAGCATTTGTTGTATTCCAGCTACATATACTTTATCTCATAAGACTTCACTTACCTCTCAGAAAAACTATGCAAGGCAAGTGTTGTTGTTATTGTATACATAGAAGATGTTAGGCATTTGACAGTTGGGTTTATGGTAGTCCCTATGATTAGGAAGGAACCCACCTGGCAACTATGAATATAAGAAGTATGGTTCAAACCCTGAATTTCAGATTGATAGAAATAGTAGAAGATCAAGGTCAGTCAAGCAGATGAGACTGCAGACCAATTAGGAAATCGAATGTGATTCCAACCCATAACATTGTATAGACTTGACACGTGGGGTGGGACTAGGATAAAGCTCAGTGGTCCTAATTGCCCAGGGCAAACACAAGACATTGCAGGTTAATATTATTTATGAATAAGAGTCCCAATATCTTTCTTTCTTTTTCAGATTTGTTTCTGTTGGCACATTGGAGACATTAGAGACTTAACACAGGATTGTGGGAAGCTGGGAATTTTCACAAAACAGATTACTGAAGCCAGGCACAGAGCATTCAGCATTCTCTACTTTGTGGGGGGGGGGGGATTACTAGATAATCTTTTACTAACGGAACTCTAGTTTATTTTTAAAGATCTCCACAGAATATTTACAGAGTGTCTTTTTATGTAATGCTTTTAATAGTACAAGTAATCATAAACACTGGAAGCGGAAACTGTGGCTTTCTTCCCTCTGTCACCAAAATTCCACTACAATTTGATTTCATTTCTTTAATTTCTATCTGTACTAGAAATAGAGGAAAAGTGCTCCCAACACCCTTCATTTGTTAAAAATCAAATAATTCACTAACAGTCTTCCTGCCTTGCAGTGTAGATATTTTCTGGTTTTTAAAGCTTTTAAAACTAGAGGTCCTGGTTTCTCTCACCTTTTGATAATTTCTGTATTCTCTCATAAGGGATATTTTTCTTTAATTACAAGTGATTCTAACATTGCATCCTATTATAATCTACTTTTTAATGGAATTCTATAATGTTGGGGGAAAATATAAACTCAAATAAGTCTGTGAAATAAAATCACAGACGTTCTAAGATCCTGTTCAAGGTGGAGGTGAAAGTCATGTCTGAGTATCAAGGCCAAAGCAATTTGGGCAAAGAAACAGCAAGATGCTGCAGTTGTCTTGCATGTTTATTAGTGTAATGAATCACATTTATGAAGGCATTACAAAGTTATAAACAGTTACAATATAACACTGCCGAGTGGTCCATCCCAGATACTCAATATATAGCCATTTTATTACTGCAGTGGACCAACATTACAATTAACTAAGGAAACAGGGTACATATAAGTTATTTCAAAACACACAGACACACAAAATGAGCTCTAAAAGGTCAACTTTCTGAACTAGTTTAAAAGTACATTCTCATAAGCCACAAATAATTGTGCAACCATCAAAACATTGTACATAAACCTGTAAAGACACTCTTTCCATGGCACCATTTAAGCTCTGGAGGACAAATCTTAAATGTGATGAGGCATTTTGGGTTTTGCTATGCATAATGAAGAAATTCAAGTTTGAAGAGTGCATGAGTGGTTCTATACATTTAGTAATAGATCTGTCAGAAGGATCTTGCCATCCTGTCCGTTGATCATTTTCCATCCTGCCCCCAAATCATTTTCAGTTAGTGATGCATGTCTACCTCTGGACTGGTTTTCCCCAAGCTCCATTTCCTTCTGCTGGCATAAATCTCACAGATGGATAACAGCATGTTACCTTGTCTCTTCTCTCTCTGGTTTGCACACTCAAATGCCTTCCCTTGTCTTAAGGGGGAAAGCTATGATGACAGATTATAAGGCCATGGTATCATTTTGTAAATTAACATCATTATTTCTAACACTCTAACATTTATCTGCATGGTGCTCCTGGAAGGGATTGCTTTCTGTTAGCACTGACCCAACTATTTCTTCTGAGGAGTGGAGAAAATTTCAGGATTCACTAAACTTCAAACATTTCTTAAAAGCTTTGTGTTCAGCAAAATCCAAATTATATTTTGAAGCAGATTCTTCTTACCTTTAAAACCTTTTAGTGTCTAAGGGAAATATAATCAATAGCTACTCTTCCTACTTAAACTTCAAATCAATAACATGCATGTGTTTAAATTATTTGATAGCTTCAAATATTTGATTAGCTAAATAACATCATTTGTCTTATATGTGATTTTATTTTAGTTTTATAAAATATTTATTTATTTAACACACACACACACACAGAGAGAGAGAGAGAGAGAGGTCACAGTAGGCAGAGAGGCAGGCAGAGAGAGAGGGGGAAGCAGGCTCCCTGCTGAACAGAAAGCCCGATGCGGGGCTCAATCCCAGGACCCTGAGATCATGACTTGAGCTGAAGGCAGAGGCTTTAACCCACTGAGCCACCCAGGCATCCCTTATATGTTATTTAAAAAAAAAATTATCAAATATTCATTTATAAAGTTCTGTCAGTTCATTTAAAAACCCAAATAAATTTTGAAATACCAATATTTTGCTTAAAAAGATTGTGTATGTAGGACAGAGGCTTTATCTCCATGATACCTAGGTACCTAGTACATTTCAGCACAGATATTTTATTGCTAAGGGACACCTTACTTTGTTTTGAAGAGGTGATGGTGTGGGGGGTAGTAGAGGGTTGAATGAAGAGCAGGTACCGACCTCAGTTTCTCTGGCCCTCAAGGCAACGGGGTGGATGACAACCTGGCCCTCTTCTCTTGCATTAATAACTTCCTATGGCAGCAATATAATTCCCAACTCTTCCCAGTAGTGGAACCCAGAGGAGGCCATGTGTGTCAGTATTCCAATTAGGCAATTATAAATACATTTTTTAATATCTCGGATACTGGAACTTCCTTTTTGACTTGTAAGCCTATGTTTCACCTTTCAGACCACCATATTTGGTTTCATAATGCACTAGGCACTTGGCTTTTGCCACCTTGTTATTCTACAACCAATTTTTAAATTTTATAAAGGTTGGATCTCTATTTTGTGTAGTGGATACAACCTCAGGCTGTCTTGTTTTTTCTTCTTCTTCTGCTGCTGCTGTTGCTTCTTGCTATGAGACAATGTGTTTTTTGCTATCTGAAAAAAATTCCACATCATACTTCTTTGCCTTTGCTTGTGTATTTATTCCTTTTATGCTCTTTAACTCTTGCACATTTTATTTTCTCTTAATTTAGAAGACATTTATTCCTAAATTGTTCTCTCCTGAAGACCAGCTGATTAATAAACTTAGAGGTAAGAACAGCTCTGCAGTGCTACAGCTCCCTTGCTTTCCAAATGCAATAACTGAAAATAAGAATAAGAATAAGAATAATAAAAGGCTTATGCAAATCAAAGACTTGGTCAAACAGGTAGTGTTGACAGTGGATAGATAGATAGAAGATAGATAAATAAATTAATGAGTGAATGCATGGTTGAATGAATGAATGAATGAATTCAGTAATGGATCTTGGCATGGGGTTATTTAAAGTGATCTCCCTATGTGTTTTGAGGGCCGTACCCATTGGAGTTTTTAACTCCTTTAGGACAAGAAGAGTCATTCTTGGGTCCAAGTTGAAATCATTACTTCAAATCATGCAACTTTTAATTACGATATTACATTACTGTTGAATTACGGCACGGCATGGCAAGCATAGCCAAGTGTAGCCCTACCTCCATAACAACACGGAGAGGTCACTATTATCACATTTGTGTCACAGATTAAGAACATGAGTATGGGAGCTGTTAGGGGACCATTCCAAGAGTTAGTCAGCTGGTAAGAATTGCTGTATTGAAGACCAGAGCTTTTTCCTATAAATCTCTCAGCTAGTTTTGGTAATGGCATTATTTTGGTTTTGTATATGGAATATGACACTAGGCTTTGTAACAAGTGGGAAAGACCAGTAGAGTTATCTAACTTAAGTGTTGGTTACCTGAAGAGCAGTTACCTCATTAGCAAATTTATTCTCTTTTGTGCAGTACAGTAGTTAAGTAGAAATAAAACAACCACC
Source organism: Enhydra lutris kenyoni (assembly GCF_002288905.1). Taxonomy (NCBI): domain Eukaryota; kingdom Metazoa; phylum Chordata; class Mammalia; order Carnivora; family Mustelidae; genus Enhydra; species Enhydra lutris. The sequence continues at coordinate 3,379,430 of NW_019154148.1, read as the reverse complement.
CAGGGACAAGACATCTGCTCCTTAATCAGGTGTGTTCTTGTTTAAATGAGAAAAATCAGTGCAGAGGTGACATAATGGGGAAAAATAGACTTTGTTAAAGATGGTGAGCTATAACAGAGGTAGAAAGATAAATTATTCTGGCTAAGTTACATAAATTTTATTGCCGAGTTCTCAGTAAAATTCAGAAGGACATAAGGCAAATTGTCTTGTAAAAATTCAATGACAACAAATCTTTGCATTCTGTAAAACCTTCTTCTAATGGTCCAAATTTCCACCTTGTCTCTTATCTGAGGAAAGCCACTCCATTTTTGTTTTCCCAGGTTTATACATTTCCCTCTTGTTTTCTATGTAAGCAGGCAAATACATAAAACTGTTAGCACTTAAGATTCCCAGTATTCAGAAATTCCATTCCGACCTTCAGATTGAAGGTCTCCTCCTCTCTTGTACGCATGTGTATACACTACACACACACACACACACACACACACACACACACACACACATGCGCATGCACGTGTTTAATAAAAAGAGAAGCCGAACTAATTTCTTCTCTTTTGTCTTCAAAGTTTCGTTTTGATCTCAGGCTCATAGGTACATACACACTGTAATAATTAAGTACAATGAACACTGGACTGTATCCTTGTTTCCAGGCATCCCCAAGTCTGCATGATTTTCTGAAAGATGGTTGTGGTGGTAGGGGGGAGGGTTGTGTTCCTGTCATATAACTTTTCAAGATAGAGGAAAAGATACAGTGCACTAGAGCTATAATGTCTGCCCAACTTCTTAATGTTTCAAACCTTGGAATTCTGGAAAAGTAATTTGTTGTTGTTGTTATTCATTATACTTTGGGACAAAACGGGTATAAAAGGTGAAGATGTGGTACTCCGTAATTCACTCAGCACATTCCTATTTACTGTTAAAGCTTTCAGAGACTGAGCTTGCTTGCTTCCTTCCTAGTTCCCTTAGTTCCTCCCCACCCCATCCCCGCCCCACTCTATCCCATTCTTTTTCTCTCTTTCTCCCCCATGCCTCCCTCTTTCTTATCTAAAGGAAAGTGTTTCTCTGGAGTGATCTGGTATAGAGTGTGGATGACCTCAGCCATAGATAACATTTAGAAAATTTGGAAGAAGCATTTAGATTTTGGAGTCCTGAAAGAATGAAAACTTCAAAACGGCAAATTAAATTTTGATACAACTTTAATTTCGAAATTCCCTAATTTGTTGTTTGATGCCTCTCACCACATTGTGTTTTGCCTTAGCTTTCTCTAGATAATGGTTTATCAGATGACATTTGGTATCCATTTATGTTGAGAGATACATTTGAGAGAAAACTTAGGAAAGAAATGAAAGAATCGAAGCAATCTAGGACAGTTGTTAAGTAACACAAGGCTCTAAAGGAAATTAAGGATGAGCATTTTGTGATTGGACCTCCGTGGTCATAATACAACATGCGTTACAAATGAAAGGGTTGGGATTTTGTCCTTTGCTATGTTAGGATCAAGGTAGAGTGCTGCCCATCAGTATATGCACAACGGTTTTTACCGTTTCCAAGAATCATGCACACACATAGCTGCTAAAAAAACAGACGGTTAAGTCTTCGCATATGAAAAAATTGGAGCTATTTTGACTGAGTGCAAAGCAACAAACCCTCACTCCTTTTTTTTTTTTTTCCATTAAAAATGTGCATAAGGAGTGTAGAGAACACTTTTGGGATTTATTTTTCCCCATGGACTCCTGCAGTTTGGATTACATTAAAGTAAAAATAAGTGATTGACTGAGGACAGAATGTTAGGAACCTAAAAATAATAACAAAAAAAAATTGGATAGTATTTAATAGGAAGCATGGGTTGGTGAATGCTCCCAAAGCAATATCAAATAATTTATAACTATCTAATTTTAATGAGGTAGCCTAGGGCTCAAAATAGATGATGTAGGATTTTTTTGAAATAATGGGCAAAACATATAGATAATATAATGTGATTTAGTTTTATGAATGTACAGTTCTCATGGATTTTTCACAAGAAACTCTAATTTCTAAAAGGGCTATTCTTATCATAGAAGTGGAAATACTGTATTTTCAATTCATCGTTAGGTTTGAAAATGAGTTTAATTCATTAATTCACTCAGTTAATAAGGTATACTCATTACCTGAATAATTCCATTCTTGAATAGAAAAACCTTTTAAAACTTCATTTCATTGCCTCTCTACTGTATCTGTTATATCCAACTTCATATGGTTTCTGTCTGCTTTTGTTACCTTAGGATATACCTCTTATTGTACTAGATTGTAGATATGAACAGAAAAATTTCTCAGTAGCTGATTCACAACAGATGAAATCCTTTGGTCTTATTTCTGCCAATGGATTGTGTTCACTTAGTAAGATTAGCAGGCTATGTGGTATTTTTAAATTTATTATTTATGTTACTTTTTTGGTGTTGAATTTGGCAAAACCAAATTTAAAAATAGCCATAATTGGTTATGAACCTTCTGTTGAGAATACCTCAGATTTATCTCTCGTACAAAGTAAATGGCCAGGAGCGCCTAACTGGCTCAGTCTGTATTGCATGCATTTCTTGATCTCAAGGTCATGAGTTCAAGCCCCATGTTGGGGTGGAGCCTACTGAAAAACAAAAACAAAACAAAACAAAACAAAATAAAAAACATCAATGGCATGACTTGAGGACAAAGTCTAAGATTGTTCATAATACCTAGCTCCTTGTCCGTATTTCTGCATATGCGGGAGTTGAGTTTCCTGATGTGAGTACTCTACCAAGCATAGTTTTGGTACCTGCTTTTATCTAAAGCAACAAATTCCTAGCATACTTTTTTTTTTTCTTAGCTGTCCTTTTAGATCACTGAGCTGAATTCAGCTTTCCCCTTGAACGTCAACAAACACAGTCTAGTGCATTGATCCACCCACCTCCAGGATAAAATTTGTGAGATTACATTCATTCTCAGTCTCTATTTGCACACAAAAAGTAGAAGGTAAATTCAAGCATTAGTTCATCCATTCATTCGAACAACAATTCTTAGATACGTACTGTTTGTCTCTTTTTTATCTTGGGTATCCAGAGTAGCTATGTCCATTTCCGTGTGAACATAATGTGGTGGGAAAGGCAGGTAGATAAGGAGTTAAATTATACCATTAAGTACTATATAAGTACTACAAGAAACCTATGAGTAAAGTGTTGTGGCAGCATGACTCTGACTGAAGAATTTGGGAAATACTTTGAGCCATATGGCTGCCATGAATTAGAGAGAAGGTGTCTTTTACAGCCCAAATTCGGGAGTTAACCATACCTATCTTTTCCTGGGTGCCTCATTATGACTATAATTTTTACTCTAATCACTTGGAAAAAACCCCACAAATTTTAAATAGTTGAGTTCTGATATAATTGGGATTTTTTGGATATTTTAATCATGTATTTCTATTTTTATGCATGTCAATCCCAAATATTTCTTGGGCTATAAATTCATAAGCAAAAATTACATTGATTTCCAGTTGGATCGACCTTCCCTGTGTTCCAACACAGTTAATTTGTCTCCAGCATTTAATAAAAGGTGTTAATTAACTAACCTATTTTAAAATTGGGTTTGAAGGATGGAGAAGAATAATCATTTAGTTGAAATGAAGAAATGCCATTTTCTACCAATAGCTCTGGCAATTTTTGCTGTGATTAGGACAAAATGGTGGAATCCGTTGTGCTCACATCTTTAAAATGTGAAATGGGTTAGAGGATTGTTAAGATCACTACCACTTCTACATTTTTACAATATCTAAGGCATATTTTTGTAGGCAAGAGCACCCCATGGCACTTACCCATGGTGCGCATCCATGGAGATTCATGATGACATGATAAGCAACTTAAGAGATATCTTTTTTTTTTTTGCTTTTATTAATTTTTTGAAATCCAGACCATAAAGCTAAGGACAGTGTAGAAGGTTCTATATAAATATTTGAGGAAGAGAAGAAGAAACACATTGAACTCAAAGCGATAAACCTAATATCTAGGGCGATGTACTTCAGACTGTGTAGGAAGGAGTCCTCCAAACCTACTTTCCAATATAAAAATGATGACTGGAAAATATTGCCAAAATTAACTCCTTTGGAACTCTGGAAATTAAATAAAAGCTTGCAACAGTACAAGGAGTATTTACTTACAAAAAGCAGTGGAATCTCAGTAAGACTAGAGAACTCTGTGGTGTTTTAACTTGCCGTTTTCCCAATTCCCTCTTCCAAGATCTACATTGTCTTTGAAACTCAAAGCTTTACAACCACACTAGCTGTGAAAACCAGTTGTCTGGCAGTCCCTGAAGGGACAGAAGAAGTCTGAAGCTCACCAAAAGTCTCATCTAGAAAGTTGTGTCTATTTGACTTGCATGACAGTTCCCTCAGGAGCTTCATTGTCGGTCAAGGCTTGTCTCTGTTTGACCAGACTCAGCACTTGGATCTGTGCAAATAGCCATAGCCTTTCCTCAGCCCTGTTCTTAGGGCGTTGGTGAAAAACAATCAGCAGAAATTGGTTGATACTGCAGATGCCTAAGGCAGTGATACTAGTTGGCAATAACAAGAAGCGGACCAAAAATCTTCAAGAGAAAATCGGCAAAGGAAGTGTTCATTGGGACTTTGGGAAGCTCTTCTGACACATATTTGGGTATCTAAAAGAACACTTCTATAGGCAGAGCTGTGCTCATCCCCAGGAAAAGAAGTGAAGAGGATGCTATTCTTTCCCCTTGGGCTGAACTGGAGGCTGTGAGCAATCAGGAAGTGAAGGGTAAGGCAGAATTTCAAGCTTCCTGATGGGGTTGAAGATGTGTCTATATATAGAAGCTCTTAACAAATGCTGACAGACTTAAAGTTCAGGTCTTTAGTAGTTTCTGATCAATTGCTAGCTGATCACAAGTAGACATATCATAGTCAAACTGTTGAAATCCAGACACAAAGACAATAACTTAAACTGTAAGAGGATGTGAATTTGCAGTTAGGCAGCAAATGGTATCCCTCGGATGGATACCACACCAATCATATCCATGCCAGTAATACTCAGTACTCACAGGAGAAACAGACATTGACACAGCTTTACAAAAATTATGGCTTGTGGGAAAGGCAGTATTACTGATACATTTTGTATTAGATTGTTCCTCTGGAAAGCTATGCACAACAGCTTTAATCAAAGAATCATGATGTATAGTTAGTGTATTTAGGGAGCTTAGCTGGTACTTAGAGGTCATAAATACCCACAAACTGCCACAAGGAGGCCTTGCTCCAAAACTGACATTTCCCTGGAAAATGTTGATTAATCAAACTCACTTCTCTTCAAATTAGGTCATTAATCAAAATTATTTTTCCAACTGTAATAAATGAGATTTACAGGAGAGGGGATGCAGAAGGAAGTGGGTTCTGATGGGAAAATGTAAAACTTATGTCCACTTCCATTTTTGACAGTAAGTTGACCTGAATTAAATAGATAAATAAATAAATAAGTAAAAACCACAGTGAGAGGTCTGTTAAGTCTGTCTAGAGAGCTTATCCAACAATTATATATTTACATGTCCTCAGAATTGGTTTTTTAAAAGTCACTATTTGATTTTCCCAAAGCACTGATTCCATATGGCCCATTATTTATGACATTCTGAATTCCTGAAATAATAAAAGTGTATAGTTGGCATTGTTTTAGCTCAACTGTGTATAATGTAGTAACTAGAAATCTGTATATCATACAAGCACTTTGGTAAAACCCTGTAAAGTGTAATAAAGGGGTAGTTCTCTCTCCCCTTTTTTCACTGTTCTAATGTTCCACACTTGTCTCTCTATTCTTCCAGAATTTGTGAAAAATACCAAGGCTGTATGTCTAAATTGCCAAGAGCAGGATTAAAACCATGAACTTTGTTTTTTGTAAGGCTTGGCTCTACTTAAATTAACTTGAAATGGTTTTGGAAATACATTGGCAGTTAGGTGATGACAGGGATCCATGGTGGGGTTTTTTGTTTTTAATTTTGTTGGGATTACTGGTGTTTTAAGGACTTTTGAACCACTTATGGGTAATCACAGAGGCTTTACTTTAAAATCTCTTACTGTAAGAGTATAATTCTGTGTCCCCTAAATGGACATTTCTGCTTGTTTACTGCCGATTTTAGAAAAATCAGAACCTAAACATCATTTTAGCAAAGGGCTTCTAGCCAGAGCTCACACTCAGAAACTTATATCTATTATGAGTAAGTAAGCCATTAAATTCCGAAGTAATTAGTAGAGAATCTATTATGTCTTTAAAAACTTACACTCTTAAAAATATGTGAGGAGTTGGCTTTTTACATGAGGGAAAGAGAAAAGAACCAACTTCGTTTAGTATCCTCTTTGTGTCTGTTTTCATTCTAGTTGCAATGTCTGTCTCATTTTAAAGCTAGGAAGTTGTACCTAATGTTGCTTTTAGAGACAGTTAAGAAAAAGAAAGTTTTCGTGAAGTTAAATAATCATTCCGAATCCCACAGCTGGTGAACATTTAAACTTAGATTGGTCTGATTCTCCAGCCCATGCTCTCTCTTCTGTCTTCCACAGTTTATGGATAATGCAATTACAATCAGAGTAACAATCACCTTAGGTAAATACATGCCAGCTTTTCTGCATGTACTGTTCTCTTTAATCTTCCTAACAGCAAATGAAGTACGTGAGTCTTTAAAAGTTAAACATCAGTTGTTCTTTCTGACCCCAGCGCCTCAACCAGAACACCCACTTTTCCTAAAAACCCTAAATGATGTTGGAGTCTGGTATTCTACTTTGTGCAAATACTCTTTGCAATGTCATTATATTAACTAGTTGCATTAGAAACTTATGTAAAAAAGGTGTACAGAACCGTTGCTGCTTTTATAGCCTGCCATGGTGCTCAATTCATTTTTTGGGTGTTCTTTTTTTCTTTGTGTCATAGAAATCATTGGATTGATTTTTTTTTTTTTGGTGCCTAATGGCACCTTTTTTATGATGCCTAATGAACTGGCATCCTACAGAATATGACTTGAAGAATAGGAAGCCTCTCACAAGCAAAAAAAATTAGAGATTGATTAAAAAAATGGACAAGTACTCAAAATTCTTGAGAATGCTCTATTTCGGACAATTTCAATCTTTCTGTAGGTTATAGCAAAGGCCACAAGTAAAAATTCATAATATTTATTGAGCAACTATGTGTCTGAAACCTATAGGCCAGCTATCTTATAGTTTGATAAGCTTCCAATAGAATGGTAGCTACATTTATCAGTTACATGGAACTAACCTGTAGCCCAGCAATTGCACTACTGGGTATATATTCAAAGGATACAAAAGTTGTGATTCAAAAGGGCACATGGTCCCCAATGTTTATGGCAGTGATGTTCACAATAGGCAAATAAGAGCCAAGCTGCCCATCAACTAATGAATGGATGAACATGTGGTAACATAATATAAATAGAGTATTTCTTGGCCATCAAAAAGAATGAACTTTTGCCACTTTTCAATGACTTGGGTGGATTTAGAGTGTACTATGCTAAGCAAAATAGCTCAGTCAGAGAAAGACAAATACCAAATGATTTCACTTATTTGTGGAATTTAAGAAACAAAACTGATGAACGTAGGAGAAGGGAAGGAAAAATAAAATAATATAAAAATGGAGAGGGAGGCAAACCATAGAAGATTCTTAACTATAGGGAATAAACAGAAGGTTGCTGGAGGGGTGGTGGGTGGGGATGGGAATAATCGGGTGATGGGTATTACGGAGGGCACTCGTAGTGAGCACTGGGTGTTGTATGCGGCTGACAAATCACTAAATTCTACCACGGAATATAAATAAATATAAATATATAAATAAATATAAATATAAATAAAAGTAACAATACAATGGCATGTTAACTAACTTGAACTTAAATAAAATCTAAAAAATAAAACTATATAACCATTACTCAGTAAATTGTCTGTAGAACTATATGTAAGTATAGTGGTCACTTAGAGGAATTACTGATTAAATATGGATGAGTGGTCAAAGGAAAAGATATTTTCTGAGCTTCTTTTAAAAGGAGTAAAAAATATTTCAAGAGAACAGAATTGGGGAAACAGAATTTAGTCCACCAGATATGGACTAAAACCATCACCAAGGCTCCATATTGGGAAGTACAGATCATATTCCAGAAGTGGAAGGATGCTAGGGTTGGATGGTTTCTGGAAATAAAGACAGGAAAGAGTTAGAATGGTGTCTTGGATATTATGCTGTAAAATTTGGAATAGGTTTTCTAGATCTGGGGAAAAAATGACAATTGTAACAACTAAGTGACTCTATCAAGCAGATGGTTTAAATACATGTTAAAGACAGAAGCTGGAGGCAGAGAAGGTAGAGAAGTTAAGTGAGATGATGTTACAAGGAACTTTGTGAAAGAGAAGGAAGACTTAAGTCATTTGATAGCTTCACCATAGAGGACATAGAGGTTAGTTGTAGAGGGTCTGGATTTGGGTGAAATGTCCTGGTTTTGATGTAATGAATATAAAGGATGGTCTATGAAATATCTACTGGCCATATTTAAGAGAGCATCCAGCACCAGAGAAGTAAATGTGGGGCCCATATTTGTTTTAAAAGTACACGTGCTTGAAAGAGTTGAAGCCAGTGATCACATAAGCCAAACCAGGAAGAATTTGTAGAGTAACTAAGAAAAGAGAGCAAGGAAACACAGAAATCTTAGGGGTTAGTTTAAGGAGTCACTTCTATAGTAGTTGGAGAGAAGGAATATTTGTTCTATCATAAGAATTCCTTCATTATGGTAACTGTTGTCTTCACATCTCTTTATTTATTAAAAGCCTTAACCTTTAATGGATTTTCTTGATCTCATTTGACTTCTCTCTCTTGTGTCTTAAAATATTCTTCCCCAAACCACCCCCTTCATCATATCCCATCTCTGTTTCTCAGTAGATCTGTTGGTGTCTTTTTTAGGCATTAGAATACTCACCTCCCACATCATAGCTTGTTGTCTTGTCTTTCAAAATTAATCTCAAATTCAGATCAAAATTCATGTGGAACAAAGATCTCCTTTCCATGAGATTTAAGGATAATTTTCCCTAAATTATTCAGTTTAATCTTCACCTCACTGTGGGAACAAGTCTTCCATGCAGACATTTTCCATCATTAACCTAAGACTAGGCCATTATAATTAGAAAATTATTTAAATTGTTGCTTCATTGATTGAAAATGTAATTTCCTGGGCATCTAGTTGGCTCAGTCAGTTACGCGTCTGCCTTTGGCTCAATTTACGATCCCAGGATCCTGGGATTGAGCCCCATGTTGGGCTCCCTGCTCAGTGAGGAGCCTGGTTCTTCCTCTCCCTCTGCCCTTCTCTGCTGCTCATGCTCTCTCGCTTGCTCTCAAATAAATAAATAAAATCTTAAAAAAGAAAAAATGAGAATGTACTTTCCTTCTCTCTTTTTTTTTTCTTATATGGAGGACTCTCAATGTTCAGTTCAAGTCCTATCTCTTGCATTAGAGTATTTCTTATTTCACATTGAACTGGCTCTTAATTCTGTCTAGACTACACAGTTTGCATTTTTCTTGTAATTGTTCACTTACTGGAGTGTTTAAATGTACTGTTATCTTTATATTTCACTCTTACTGTAAAAAAGAGCCACTTTTTTTTTTAACATGAACAACTTACTGCCCATTATTAAGCACATAGTAGAGACTCATTAAATGCTTATTGAAATCAATTCCATTGTAGTGGCGCCATTGTGATTTTTTTTTTAATTCAGTATTTATTGGGCTTCTGTCTATCACTATTACCATTCTTTCTAAAGACGATCTATGCTTTGGCATGAGATCTGGAAACTATTCTAATCAGTCCCAAATGAGTCGGGAATTGGAAAGTGAAACACTCAATAAAGGTCATGTGGCTTAAGGGACAGGCACTTTATTTACCTCAAGAAAATAAGTCGTTGCTTTTTAAGTTTATAACTAGTTTGTAACCAAATTTCTCTGTTTTCAGTGAGGTATGAACAGGAGGAGGTAGGTTTATTCTAGAGCCTGGATTTTGATTGGACATAAGAAAGTGCTATTTCTGTACCAAAAGACATGAAACTGAATAGATTTACAAAAACGGGGGTTTTGGGAGAACTTTAAAATCACTTTCCATCTGTCAGAGATGGCCTGCCTTTCAGAGCTTTTCTGGAATCACTGGCCTTTCCAGGTACTTCCAACTTGAGATTCAATCTCAAGACCCCTATGTTAAATTCTAGCTCCTTGCTAGGCTTTGCTGTAATTAATCATAACTAAACCCTGGAATATTATTGTCACAGCTGAGTTCAAATAAATGTTGGCAGAATTTACTCGAAATGAAGTTGGTTAAATGAATAAGCAGCTGACTTCCTTAATCTGTTCACCACCCAAAATGCCTTATAAAAATATCTTTTCTGATGGAAGTTTAGGATTTCCTGTTCTGTTCCTGAGAAGGTTTTACTGCTTACACCTTTTGGGAATGTTGTAAAGAAAAACTAAGCGATGGCATTAAACACTAGGACATTACAAAGTGCTCTATAAATATTAAGTAACGGCCAAATTAACTGTAGGAATTCCAAGTAAGAACAAAATTGGCCAAACAGGTTAGTACCTAAAGGAAAGCTTGACTGAAACTGATTTTGCTGTTAAAAAAAACAAACAAACAAACAAAAAACTCTTGAGTTTTCTTCATACCTTCTTTTATCCATCCTTTAAGTGTGTAGCACATTTTGTGTTTCTAATCAGCATTAGATAATTGAACAATTTCCTAAAAAAAAAAATCTCTGGGCAAGGGAAACATGTATTTTACCTTAAGGTTATTGTTCACTATATATGAAAATATTTATGGCTAATAAACAACAGTATTTGCCCAAAGATAGGAAGTCATGTTGTGAGAATTAAAAAATCAGTCTCACAAAAAAAAAAAAAAAAGAATAATGTAACAAATAAGTCCAAAGGCACTTAGTTACCGTTATTGGATTATTTTCCCAGTTAATGTATTCTGTAATTCGTCCTAAATAAGCAGAGATATTTTGTGATGTGTGATTTCATTGTCTGCCCTATCAAACCACCTGTGAGTCCTATTCTACCTATTCCTGGTGATTCTCTCAGCGAATCCAGCCCTCTGGCATAGCAGAGACAACAATCCTCTGGAGTTTTTGGAATAACCCAATGCCTTGATGCCTTTGGCAGTCCTCACATACTCAGCAAGACCTCATTTCCTCCAGGAGTCCTTGTAGAGTGTGCCCGGGCATTTGACTTCCAAGGCTTGCATCAGTAAGAACTCCCCTCTTTCCCAGGGGAGCCCTTTCCCTGATATATTTGCTCTGCTCGCTCTTTGTTCCTGCCTAATTGGGGCATTTGGGCCCAAAGTGGGGAGGGTGCCACAGCCAATTGATAGAAAAGCCTGGTCAGACCTTTCCAGGCAGCTTCCAGCTCATGATTCTGTCACACCTGCCCTGTTACCCCTGCTTTATGGAAAACAGCCCGGAAAGCTTCTAAAGTCAAGCCAGTGGAGTCTTACTCATGCCCCCTGGCAACCTGAGTGACTGGTGTGTTTTATGGTTGACTTCTCTTGCGTGATCTCAGAGTTAATGAGGGAGATTCACACATCGGCAGCTGGAAACAGAAACCCACAACACTCTCTGTCTCTTTGGGGCTGTTCCTCAGCTACGGTTAGAGGAGTAGATAGGCTAGGTTTGGCTTCACAGAGCAGCAAGGCCTGATGGAGTCCCAAGAAGGAAGCATAGCCAAGTAGATCATTGATGGGTTCTACTGCCTTGAGGAGCAGGGCTCACTGGCATCACAGAGCAGAAACTAGGCAACATTTCCTGCTAGATGGATCCTTAGAATGCAACCTTACTGTCCATGCTGTTGCCCTTTCACACCTAGGGGCTTTCAATTCTTCAGACATGCTCTCCCTCTCGTCAAAATCTTACCTTCAGACATGGAAACTCTGAGATGGTTCCATCTTTAAGCAGGGATTTGAGCAGGCAGAGGTGCCTAAGCAGCAAGGGTTGACAAGGGGAATTAATGCTTCTCACTACCATTCTGCTTGTTGATTGATTACATGAGGTGTTTCTCTTCTTTGGTTAGTTTTGGAAAGACTGTAGAACCTAGATGCTTTTTCCTAGGTGGCAGTAGGTCTCCAGTTCCTGTAGATAGGTTCTGATGATGTCTTCAGCCAGTAGTATGGGGATTACTGAGAAAACTAAGTGACTAATTTCCTCTTTCTCTGCAGCTCGAATTTATTTTAAGTATTACATATCGAATATAAGTGAAAAGTTATTGTCTACTTAATGAATATAATACATCATAAGGATATGATGTTGCATTGCTCAAGACCTCGATACTCCCTGGGACAGCCAGGTGAAATACCAAGAGAAAGTGACTCAGATGGGAAATGTTGAAAAATTAACAGGGCTGTTTCATGAAAAGCTAGTGTGGAAAACTCGGATCCAACTGATGTGGCCCTAGGATTGCTAGTCTTTTTGTCAAAGAAAAGACAGATTTTTTTCCCCCAATTTTTAAATAGTAACATAACTTATTTTTTAAAAAAATATTTGGTGGTTGGGGTGCCTGGCTGGCTCAGTTAATTGAGAGGCCAACTCTTGGTTTTGGCTCAGGTTGTAGTCTCGGGGTCATGAATCCAGCCCCACAAGGGGCCCTACACTCCATGGAGAATGAGTGTAGGGCCCGCCTCTCTCTCTGTAAAATAAGTAAATCTTTAAGAAAAAAAATTTTTTTTGGTGTTACATCTGATGGATCAGACTTATCCATGAGTTGTTGGTTTATGACCTTTATCATAAAGCCAGATGGGGAGCACTGGAGTTAGATTGTAAAATTATTATTTATGACCTAACTTTCAGAGTAAGAAATACCTAACAAGTTACTTCATGTAGAGACTTTATTATTCCCTCATTTGTTTTTATGATATTAAAAAATAAAAGAGGCTATCAGAAACCCTTTTAGGGGAGGTTGCTCTGGACCATGTTTCCTTTTTGCCCTTATTAGAAAAATTATACATCTACTAACCCTTCTCACATTGCAATCCAAAAAATTATTTCTCACTCAGCTTCCTCTTTAACATTCTCATGGATACCAAGAGCAAGGCTACTCTGAGTGGAGATAAATCTTCCCTTACCCTAGATATCTTGAGCACAAGAAGAAGAAAGGGTTTGGTGCTATGCACCAGGAGTGTTCATGGGATACAGTTCCCCACTTCAACTAGAAAAGGCTTCCCAGTCAACTGAGCTGACGCCACTTTCTCCCTTCTCCTTTAAGATTAATTTTTCTTATTTTTTCTCTGAGTTCATCACCAACAGACTTTTCCCTGGACCACATCCTGGTGCTCTAAGCAGCTATGATTTTTGGCATCCTAAGCCATTTCAAATCCTAGAATGTAGATATCTTTGAATTTAGAAATGCATTGGAAATTTTGTCACATATGCAAAGATAGGAGCTGTCAGTTCCACTTCTAACTCTTGTAGACACACCTCCTATAAAGACTGATACATAGCCTCATGAAGTCTTCAAGCCATTTTGGGGATGAGTTTTCTCTCCTACCCCGGTCTGCAAATGCACATGCTGTTTGCTTCCTTAGGAAATTCACAGTCACCATAGTAGAAGTACACTGCGATTGCCTCTATTGTGTACGGTCAGTTTACATATTCCCTCTTCTTCTCCTCTTTTTTAGTAAAGGAGGTGGGAGATATCACTCATGTGAACATGTTTTAGACTAAGGAGAGAGAATATGTGCAAGGAAAAATCAACCAACCAGTGATTTTCTATCCCTACAGTTGTAGTAACTTGATGTACCTTGATTTGTTCAGTGGTCAGAGTTTATCTATTCTAGACCAAGTTTACAGTTTCTTTGAGACAATAATGTTCATTTTCAAGCCACTTAGAGTTAAGTCTTCACTTAGATGCCTTGATGCAATGTATTATACACTTTAGCAATCACCAAATCCATTTCATCTATTGCATTTTCTTCATGTAATAATTGAGACTCTTGGCAACAAAATCAACATGGAAGAAATCATTTTGCCCCCCCCCCCCATATTCTGTTTCCTTTCTGCTTGGTTCTTTTCCAGGTCCTCGCAAATAGATCTCCTTGTGTCTTTCTTATGAATTTCCATGATTTACATCACAATAATGTTTGTGATTGTATCCTGCACTCCCAGATGTTTAGAAAACTCTATTCCCTTAACCTCCCGGGCTCAATTGACCTCTGCCCATTGCTATACTTTGGGCCACAGATTCATACTTTTTTTTGTTTTTTTTGAGATAGAAAACTCGCACTGGAAATAATTTGGGTTATCAGAACTTGTGCTTACATTCTTGCATGCTCGTAAATAATAGCACATAGCATAGAAATCTATGTGGATATCCTCTAATGCAGAACAAAATAGAACATATGTGACAGATGTATTTAAATTACAAACTTTCCCCCAAATGTTTTGGTAGAATAAATCACTGTAAGAGCTGCCTGTTTCCCCTTGGACATGGAGATGCCTTGTTTCATAAAACCCCCAACTCAGAGTCAGCTAGTGACTGCTCTGTCTTCTCTGGAGTCCACGTCACCAGCGTTCAAAGCCTGTGTCCCTTTTGTTCGGCATGGCTTACCGTTTTACACATCTCCCACCATTACTAATCTCCACAAAGCTGAAAATTACAGAAGTGAGGTGACATCTTTAGAGCCCCAGCTTTTTCTTTTTTTGCCTTTCCATAGTCCCTTGTATTTCTGGTCCTGCATTGCCATGTTTTGTTTTATTTTATTTTATTTTATTTTATTTTATTTTTTAAGATTTTATTTATTTATTTGACAGAGAAAGAGACCGCAAGCAGGGTAAGCAGGAGGCAGAGTGAGAAGCAGCCTATTGAATGAGAAGCCCGATGCGGGATTGATCCCAGGATCCTGGGATCATGACTTGAGCCAAAGGCAGTGGCTTAACCAACTGAACCACCCAGGCGTCCACCCCATTACTGTATTTTAGCACTAAAATGCCATATGTGAATCTTCACTCCACCTTTTTTTTGCCTCACATTTCAATTCTTTGCTTGAAGCGAGAAAATATAAACTTCACTGCTGGGATGCCTAATTTGAAGTGACTTGAAGTGGTAGAAGTGAAGGATGTGTAGAAAGCCTGAAGCCAGAATGGTTTCAAACCTCTTTTTAACTCTACAACTTGAGTTTCATTTTTACCTCAAAACATTCTTTACAGTTTTCTAGACTCTCTTTCCTCCCACATTTTTACACGGCTTCTTGTTCAATATGCATTCCTTCGAAATATCATCTTCTTGAGTATTAATGCAAAATAATGGCGGTGTGGGGTTTTTTTTTAAGATTATTTTTTAGGGGCCCCTGGGTGGCTCAGTTGTTAAGCATCTGGCTTCAGCTCAGGGTATGATCCCAGGGTCCTGGGATTGAGCCCCATGTCGGGCTCCCTGCTCCCTGCTTGGCGGGAAGCCTGCTTCTCCCTCTCCCACTTCCCCTGGTTGCATTCCCTCTCTCGCAGTCTCTCTCTCTCTCTGCCAAATAAATAAATAAATAACATCTTAAAAAAAGAAGGAAAAAGATTATTTTTTAGAGAGAGCACATATGAAAATAGGGGAAGGGACAGACGGAGAGGGAGAGAGAGAGAGAATGTAAGCAGACTCCCTGCTGAGCACAGACCCAATACAGGGCTCCATCTCACAACCCTGAGATCATGACCTGAGCTGAAATCAAGACTCAGTTGCATAACTGTCTGAGCTACCCAAACACCACACGTGTGTGTGCTTTTGCAAGTGGTGTGTCAATTAAAACCATAATAA
Source organism: Enhydra lutris kenyoni (assembly GCF_002288905.1). NCBI lineage: Eukaryota > Metazoa > Chordata > Mammalia > Carnivora > Mustelidae > Enhydra > Enhydra lutris. The sequence goes on along the minus strand of NW_019154148.1, from coordinate 3,363,618 downwards.
CCGGGGTGCCTGGGTGGCTCAGTCATTTAAGCATCTGCCTTCAGCTCATGTCATGATCCCAGGGTCCTGTGATCCAGTCCTACATCGGGCTTCTGGCTCAGTGGAGAGTCTGCTTGTTCTTCTGCCCCTCCCCCCTCCTTGTGATCTCTCTCTCTCTCTCTCTCACTCAGATAAATAAATAAAACCTTAAAATAAATAAATAAAGTGTGGCACTGCCGATGGGCAAAAAGAGAAGACAGAATTTATTTTCAGGATTCATTTATACTTCGATCTTATCTGTACTACCAGTCATTGTCTTTAAAAAGGCAACCATTCCCTCTTTACAGTGCTTCTGAAGAGGGAGAAAGTTCTGTGCCTGACAACCCGTCATTGGCCTCCCTCCACACGCAGCCCCAGGGACTGGCTCACTTCACATCCAGGCTGTGCAGCTAGCTATTGCTTGCTGTCTACTATTTTAACTCAATATTAATTCAGGCAGCCTTCTTTCCCATGCGCACACATTGGTATCTTTTCTCTCAGTACTTGTGCCTTAACTAGATGGGAATGCAAATTCTGGTGATAAGGTCAGCACCCAGATGGTCTGTTAATAAAATCTATATTTAGTGGTTCAGGGTAACAAAATTATTATATACCAAGGAATCCAGAATTGTGAAAATTTGAAGGGTTTGTGCTCAATTGTTCATTTCTAACTTAGAAATGGAGCCCATCTATTTTTTATTCTGTTTACTCGTAATCCTTTACAACAATCATTAAGGAGTTGTGCATGTTTCCTTTGCAGATCTTCGTAACATTTCATTTTGATAAATGTCTACCATACAGAGAAGTAGGCAGAACAGTCTCATGGGACCTGCGCCCTGTGACCCAGGGACAGAAACCTGAATCTCTCACCAATACAGCTTCCTCCATACCCTTACCTACTCCCCCCTCCACTCTTCATCCACAGTAAATCTTAAAAAAAGAAAAACTATTTTGAAAGTGGTAGAAGTGAATGACGTCACTTCAAGAAGTGTTTCTGAAATTCATTACATCATTTCACCAAAACATACTTCAGTTTGCACTTCCCTAACAAAAGTATCTTCTTTTTAAAAAGTAAACAAAATACCACCTCACTCTCCCAAGTTAGTGAATAGTACTAAGTAACATCAAATAGCCAATAAGGGTTAAAAATGATCGTTACCTTGTAGTAGTCTTTAAAACATCAGAATAAAAAAAAAATCCATACATTTTAATGGATATGTTTCTGAGTTCTTTAAAAAAAAAAACTTTTAATTTTGGAATAGTTTTAAGATTTACAGAAAATTGTAAAGATACTGCTGAGAGCTTCTGTGATGGTGAATTTCTTTTCTTCTTCCTCTTTGTCTTCCTCCTCTTCTCCTCCACCCCCTCCTCCTCTTCCTCCCCTCCCCCTCCTCATCTTTCTCTTCCTTCTTCTTCTTCCCCTTCTTCTTCTCCTTCTCCTTACAGCAGAAAAGGAGGCCAGGGAAGTAAGTGTCACAGGAATTCTGTACCCCCAGGTGTGAACAGGCTCTGGCAAAGCCCTTTCTCCTAGAGAACGGATCTTTAAAGTTTTTTTTTTTTAAGATTTTATTTATTATTTATTTGACAGACAGAGATCACAAGTAGGCAGGGAGACAGGCAGAGAGAGAGGAAGGGAAGCAGGCTCCCTGCTGAGCAGAGAGCCTGACATGAGACTCGATCTCATGAGCCAAGACCTGAGCCGAAGGCAGAGGTGTCCGGATCTTTATTTTAATCTCCCCTAAAATTGTTTGAAGTAATATCCATTTACTTCCAGCTAATACTTCCAAGGTAGTTGGTAAATTTCCAAATTTCTAATTTCTAATTTCCAAAATTCTATTTGTAATGTATTTTTTTCCACTCTCCCCTGTTTTGGATAGATGGTTACATGTCTGTGGTCAGGATATATAGCTGCTACACATTACAAGCCCCCTCTTAAAACCATATTTTTTCACAGTCCAATGTAGGTTCTGTACGCATCACATGCTTGTCACCAGACCTCTTACTGTAGGTCCTCTGTCCATTCTGCTATCTAAAGTTCACTGTCTAATAAATTCTTTACAAAGTGATAGTGGGAACAGAGGGTCCTAAACACTGGATTGTCTTAGCGGTTTATCTGAAGACCTTATAGTTGAAAATCAGTGTGGCTGGGTCAGATCCAAGGCTCACATTTCGTTTTTGTGGGTATTAAGTTTATTATTGGTATAAAGTCTTTTACAGAAAAGTCTGATGACAATCTAATATCCTTTTCTGGTGTTGTCATGTTTTTGTTGGGTGTCTAGAGGACCTTTTCTTTTAATTCCAGAAGTTTGACTAGAGTATGTCACACTATTGACAATTCGGGGTCTGTTTTTCTGTATTTGTATTGTATTCCTTTATTTTCTACTTGTGTCTTTTTAAAAAGTCTTAAGAGTGTTTTCTTATATTATAACTTTAAGTATTTTTTGTTCTCTAATTCAGACTTCTTTTTTAGGAAATTCCTAATCTATGTGTATTGGGTCATCTTTGTCTGTTTCGTAAATCTTCTGTTTTTCTCATACTATTTTTATATCCCTTTGTATTCCTCCTGATTTCTGACTATTTCTGTTTACCTGCTGTTCTTTTAAGTCATTATCTGTTATGGTTAGATGCTCTCCATTTTTTCCAGCTGAGTTCCCAATTCTAAAACAGTTCTAATTCTTGGGGTGCCTGGGTGGCTCAGTCGGTTGAGCGTCTGCCTTTGGCTTAGGTCATGGGATCCAGCCCCGCGTCAGGCTCCCTGCTCAGCTGTTTCTCCTTTTCCCCCTCCTTCTGCTTGTGTTCCCTCTCTCGCTGTGTCTATGTCAAATAAATAAATAAAATCCTTAAAAATTTTATAAACAAAATAAAATAAAACATTTCTAATTCTTTCTTGAGCTTTATTATATCACTTTTGATTTTTTTTTTTAACCTTTCTGATGTGGCTCTTTCTTCCAAATCAATTAGCATTTAAAATAATTTTTAGCTCATGGTGAAAGACTGGATTACAGTGCTCCTGTGAAATAGGCATGTGTCTTACTCAGCCTATTTCTAGATCAGTATTAGTGCCTAAAGGGATTATTTCTACTTTCTTTCTCAGAGCCTGAGACAGAGTAGTTATTTAGCATGTGCTATCGAATATTGAATGAAACATTCCAGTCTGCTTCAGCCCACCCAATGCCTTTCTTCTAGTGATTATTTCATGGGTCTTACAGATAATTTTTTTTTAAAAGATTTTATTTATTTGACAGAGATCACAAGTAGGCAGAGGGACAGGCAGAGAGAGAGAGAGGAATGAGGCTCCCTGCTGAGCAGAGAGGCTGACATGGGGCTCCATCCCAAGACCCTGGAATCACAACCTGAGCTGAAGGCAGAGGCTTTAACCCACTGAGCCACCCAGGTGCCCACAGATAAATTTTTTATTCATTTGCTAAGGCTCTGTCACTACATATCTAATCTGTTCTGGTCTTGGTTCTGCTACTTTCAACAGGCAGTTGAAAACAAATTATTTAACTTCTCTGAGTCTTAGTTTCTACCTCAGTAAAGTGGGAGGTATACCGACTATAGAGAATTACTGGGAAAATTAAATGAATGCAAATGCTGAACACAGTGCCTCTCTATATAAGTAGTTATTACTTTTGTTATTATTTTATTAATCTCGGTGTAACTTACTAGCTCTCTCCCTTTTTAAAAAAAAGATTTTATTTATTTGAGAGAGAGAGTGTATGCGCACATCCTTGCACACTAGTGGGGGAGGGGCAGGGGGAAGAGAGACAAGCAGACATCCCGCTGAGCAGAGAGCCCGATGTGGGGCTTGATCCCCGGACCCCAAGATCATGACCTGAGCCAAAGACAAATGCTTAACAGACTGAGCCACCCAGGTGCCCCTAAGTTACTAAATATCTTGAGTAAAAGTGCTCAACCACTGCTTTTCTGTAATGAGGAAAGGACATTTTCTTCTAGCTCTGTAATTCCATATCTTCACTGATAATCTAACTGAAGAATCCTTCGTTAATGTATTCATATGTGTTCCTGCTTCTCTAACCCAAATTTACTTTCTCTGACTATTTGCTACAATTTTATTTCTATCACTTTTCTGATTTTTTCCAATAAGACAAAACTCCTCACATACTGAGCAGTTGCTCAATTTTCAGTTACTGCCAAAAATAGGAGATACGTTTAGAAATGCTTTGAGGAAGGCCCTATGCCACATAAATAAAGCGGAGGGCAATGTGGGTCCGTGTTGAAAGTTTTGTGCTTAGAGATTCCTTGTAAAATAACTCTGCGTTTCATGTGGGTCTTCTCTCCACTCTTACAACAACATGTATTCCTCCCTTGTATTTATTTTTTCTATTGTAACACCTTACGGTTTCAGATGGATATTCTTTTCTGTTCTTTCATTGCTTTAGTGGCTCTGACTTGAAGACAGGCATTTAAATGAATAGATGGTAAGAGAGAAATCCAGATGTCTCTAAGAGGAGGAGTCACTATGTACGTGGTCCCAGGAGTCCCATCTATGTCAGACTGAGCCTGACTGGACCCAGTGTGCATGAGCCAAGTGAATTACCTAACCAGGTTCACTCACAGTGTTTATGGAAAGGTTGATTGGAGTTCATGGCCCAGCTAATAAAGGGGATTTTTGTTTCATTTCATTTTTGTCTTTTAGACCTACTCATTTTGGTGATGAGGTCTGGGTCTTTGCAGGTACGTTTGTGTGCACTGTAGGTATAAGGTAGTGACAACTTGTTCTGGTTGCGTATCAGGATATCCTTAGAATGACGGACTCTAGCGCTCAACAGTCTGATTCAGGAAACTGAAAGGCACATAGTCATAGTTATTATTATCTAGTTTTATTGCTAGCTATGAAACTTGCTCTTTTGGTGGACTTAGGCAAGGTACTGACCTGGTTGATTTTCTCTTTTGGTGAAATGATAGTAATAAAATACATGGAGTAGTTTCGTAGCACAATGCTTAATGTGGAGAGAACGTGTCTCCATGGCAAACACTAATATTCCTTGAATATTTACAGGTCGTGGAAATTGACTAAACCATGGAGATAGTTCATGAATTTTGGACTCAGAGACCACTTGGAGGCATGTATCTTTTGTGTTCCTGTTTTTTGGTTTCATTTTCAGAATTTTAACTGAGATACAATAATAGTTTCAGCTATCCTCTCTTGAAGGTAATTTCACCTCTCCATCTTTCCATAAATATTCAATAATGGTGGATGAAAACATAGAAAAACATCATAGATCTGAAATTAAACCATAGCATATGCTCTAGAAGGTTGGTGCTACCAGTACTTACTGGGATAGTCTTTGCCACCTCAGCCCCTTCATTCTCTGAGCAACCACTGAGCTTCCCAACAAGAGTGACCTCTTGTGGGGATACCTGGGTGGCCCAGTTGGTTAAGCATCTGCCTTCAGCTCAGGTCATGATCCCTGGGGTCCCAGGATCCATGGGGTCCCAGGATCCAGTCTGGCTCCCTGCTCAGTGGGGAGTCTAATTCTCCCTCTCTCTCTGACCCTCCCACCTGCTTGTGCTCTCTCTCTCTCACTCTTTCTAAAATAAATAATGTAAAAAAAAAAAAATAAAAAAAAAAATGTGACCTCTTGTGCATCCTACTGTCTAAGTAGAAATTCTCATAGTTCATCTACACATGTTTCCGGAGTAGATAGATTTCACACACTTATCATCTGCCTGCCTTTGTAAACTCTTTTTGCTGCAATAATAAATAATTTGTCTTTAAACCATTTTTCTAGCTTCAATTTCCTAATCACCTAGGGTAGTGAAAATAGAAAAAACAATTGCATAGAATATAAAAGCATGTAAAACGATCAATGTAAAGATTCATATTTTTATAATTCTGTATTCAATAATATGAGTAGAAAGTGAATATGGAAAACTCATAATAGACCAATTTTAGAAAAGCATTCAGTAATAATCAGTTGTTGAATTTTGTTAACAATTACTATTGTCAGGATGTTCCTTCAGCAGATGTTTTGCTCATCAAAAGCATCCTAGCCCTGGTATATAATTAGCAACACCATTTTTATACTTCTTACTTTTAATAGGTCTACAGTTAATATTTAACTTATCTTATTGAAAAAATTCCATGCATATGTTCCATCAATATTGACATTTTTAAAATCACGTCTAAAGTAATACCAACAATACTCACTACATTTCATTTTATATCTATTCGAATTTCTCTCTTTTTCTTTGTTGCTTTTTTCTCCTCGTTCTTTTGTCCTCCTCCCTTTGTTTTTTTTTTTTTTTTAATTTTCTTTTTTTTTTTTTTTTGTTTTTTTTTCTTCTTTTTTTTTTCCTCTTCCCTTTTTTTTTTTTTTTTTTTAATAAAGTGGGTTATTTTTGTTTGTTTTTTGTTTTTTTTTTGTTAAAGATTTGTTTATTTGAGAGAGAAAGAGAGAGCATGAGAGCATGGGAAGAGGGGCAGAGAGGAAGAGAGAGAATCTCAAGCAGATTCCACTGAGCGCAGAACCCAGGGTTCTCAAGCCCCGGAGATCATGCCATGAGCCTAAGTCAGGAGTCAGTCGCTTCATCAACTGAGCCACCTAGGTGCCCCATTCCCTTTTCGTTTTTCATTTTACATATATCTTTTAGGATATAACATCTTTTAGCTCACTGTTTGATTTTCCCCACATTTCCTTTCCCTTTTCCCATCAGTAAACTTGAGCTTTTCTTTGGCTTTCTTTGCTTTCAGGAAACACATATTTAAGAGTTGATTAGTTTTCTCACTTCATTTTCCTTTCTGTCCTCCTTTCCTTCCTTCCTTTCCTTCTTTATTTCTTTCTCTCCTTCTTTCTTTATTCTTTTCTCTTTAAAGAATTTATTTATTATTTGACAGAGACACAGCAAGAGAGAGAGCGTAAGCAGGGGGAGTGGGAGAGGGAGAAGCCGGCTTCCTGCTGAGCAGGGAGTCTGATATGGGGCTCGATCTCAGGACCCTGGTATCATGACCTGAGCCGAAGGCAGCCGCTTAACTCCTGAGCCACCCAGGTGCCCCTGCCCTCCTTTTCTGCTTAATCACACAATGTTTCTCCACTCACACATATATACATTTTTTCCTCATGGGATCCTATGTCTACTCCCCCCTGCCTTTTTTTTCCTTTTGGCATGTAACTTCTTAATCTGCATGACCAACTTTTTTGTCTTTATGCACTGTTTTTAATTTTTTCTTATTTCTAATTTCTGAATTTGAGGCAGAAAGTCATGACAGGAGAACGGATGGGGTAGACTTGAGTCACCTGAGTTTAGACCTAGAACTAGAGAGAATACAAGTGTTGGTTTTGGGTCTGGATCTGGATCAGGATAGTCCACAAGTGGTGGACCAAGACAACGTATCCTGGTGAATCATATGATTGCAGCAAAGTCCTATATATTGACTAGTGCATAGTAGACACCTAGTAAATTGTAACCATTATTCTTTTTGATGGATTTTTCACAGTCAAACTTCACAAATTCAGCATTGAGGAATAGTAAGATGAGTTAATTGTTAGATTTGGGTGTTAGAGTCCCTTTATATTCTTAAGGAGTGTGTTTAGTTTTGCAAGAAACCATCAAACTGTCTTCCTAAGAGTCCCTTCCATTTTGCATTCCCACCAGTAAGTTCCTGTTCCTGAGCACCTTCCTCACATTTGCTGTTGTCATTTTTCCAGATGGTGGCCATTCTAATAGGTGTGTAGTGGTATCTCGTCATTGTTTTATCTTGTATTTCTCTGATAACATACAATGTGGAATATCTTTTCCTATGCCTACTTGCCATCTTTATATCTTTTTTGGTGAAGTGTCTGTTAGGGTATTTGGCCCATTTTTAATCAAGTAGTTTATTTTCTTTTTCTTTTTTTTTTTTTAAACTACACTGGAATTATTTATTTATTTATTTTTATTTTTTTGCATATATCTTTTTTTTAATTTTTTAATAAATATATAATGTATTATTAGCCCCAGGGGTACAGGTCTATGAATCGCCAGGTTTATACACTTCACAGCACTCACTATAGCACATACCTTCCCCAAAGTTCATAACCCAACCACCCTCACCCTACCCCCTTCCCCCTCCCCCCCCACCACCACGCCGCAACCCTCAGTTTGTTTTGTGAGATTAAGAGTCTCTTATGGTTTGTCTCCCTCCTGATCCCATCTTGTTTCATTTATTCTTTTCAAGTAGCTTATTTTCTTATTGTTGAGTTTTAAGAGGTGTTTTGTTTTGTTTTTGTTTTCATATACTTTAGATAAGAATTCCTTATGAGATGTGTCATTTGCACATACTTTTTCCTAGTCTGTGACTTATCTTCTCATTCTCCTGATATTGTCCTTTGCAGAGCAAATGTTCATTTTAATGAAATTCAACTTCTCAATTATTTATTGCATGGATCATGCCTTTGGTGCTGTGTTTAAAAGTTATCACTGTATCCATTTAGGTTTTCCCCTGTGTGATCTGATGGGAGGTTTATGGTTTTGTGTTTGACATTTATGTCTGGGATCCATATTCAGTTAATTTTTCTGAAGGGGCAAGGTCTTTATATAGATTTTCTTTTTTTTTTTCTTTTGCAATTGGATGTACAGTTGTTTCCACACCATTTGTTGAAGAGACTATCCTTGCTCTATTGTATTATCTCTGCTCCTTTGTCAAAGATTAGTTGTCTATATTTATGTGGCTCTATTTCTGGTCTGTTTTGTTCCTTTATTTATCTATCTTTTGTGAATGCCACACTGTCTTGATTACTATAACTTTATAGTAAATCTTAAAGTTGGGTTGGTGTAAGGCCTTCAGCTTTGTTCTTCTCCTTCAATATTATGTTGGCTATTAAGGAACTTTTTTCTCCTTGTATAAAGTTTAGAATTGTTTTACCAATATTCATAAATAACCTTGTGGGATTTTGATTGTCTTGAATCTCTTTGGATCTCTTCAGATTGTTGGCAAGAACTGGACAAAAGTCTTCCTATATATGAACATGGAATCTCTCTCCATTTATTTAATTCTTTGATTTTGTTCATCAGATTTTTGTAGTTTTCCTCATACCGATTATATTTTCCTCATATAGATTATATTTTGTTGGTTTTATACCTAAGTATTTCATTTTTTAAGTGCTGTTGTATATCATACTGTGTTTTTAATCACAAATTCAACTTGCTCATTACTGGTATATGGGGAAGTGATCGACTTGTATATTATTAACCTTGTATCTGACAACTTTCCTACAATCACTTACTAGCTCTTGGAAAAAAAAAATTTTTTTAAATTTTCTTTTCTTTTTTTTTTTTAAGATTTTATTTATTTGACAGACAGAGATCACAAGTAGACAGAGAGGCAGGCAGAGAGAGAGAGAGAGAGATAGAAGGAAGCATGCTCCCTGCTGAGCAGAGAGCCCAATGCGGGGCTGGATCCCAGGACCCTGAGATCATGACCTGAGCCGAAGGCAGAAGCTTTAACCCACTGAGCCACTCAGGTGCCCCTTTTTAAATTTTTCTACATAGTTGATCATGTCATTTGTGAGCAAACACAGTTTTATTTGTATTTTCTTCCAGCCTGTATACCTTGTATTCTCTTTTTTTTTACTGCGTTAGCTGGTACTTCCAGGACAGTGTTGGAAAGGACTTATGAGATGAGATATCCTTGCCTTATACCTGATCTTAGAAAGCTTTGAGTTTCTCTAGCTCTTTGAGTATTCTCAATCTTAGCTATACATTTTTTTGTAGATGTTTATTGTCAAGTTGGGATATTTCTCCTCTATTAATTTGCTGAGAATTTTTATCATGAGTGGATATTGTAAGGGCCTGGTTGGCCAGAGGGAGCCATTTCGTTGTGGGCTTGGGTTGACCCTGCCCTTCCAGGAGAAACTTGCTTGCAGGCCCTGGATATGGGGGCGGGCCAGCCCGGATGGAGACATCCAATCAGTGGGGTGTGCATATATATTTGCTGTGGTGAATTGGAATTCAATTGGCCACCCCTATTGCTGACTGAGCATGACTGTGCAGTTTTCTCTGTGTGTTGCAATCTCATTGGCCACCTGTGTGTGGGCCGGGCTCAACCACCTCTAGAAAGGTTAGTCTGTGAGGCAGGGGAGGAGTAGTGATACCAACGGGGTCATTGGGAGCGTTGGGGTCATTGGGAGTGTCATGAGCGTCGCTGGGGAGCGGCCTTGCCATGAAGGGGACTCGTAGGGGAAGGGGAATTGTTGGGTAAGGGGAATCGTCGGGGTCAGTGTCCTGGTCCTCACCGCCTCTATGTAAGAGACAGCCCCGACTGGTCAGTTTGATTTTCGATGCTTGGCACGAAATAAAGCTTTGCTTGACTTTCACTTTGTGTCAGTCTCGTTCCTTTGATCATGGACCCTAACAGATATTAGGTTTTGTCTTAGGCTTTTCTGTATCTATGTACATGTTCATTTGATAATTTCTTTAGCCTGTTGATATGATGGATTCCATTAATTAATTTTTTCATGTTGTATCAGTCTTGCATACTTGGGATAAATCTCATTTTGTTAGGTTTGTAATTCATTTTATGACCCTTAACTTTTAATACCTTCTTAATGTCCACATGGGCTGATGAGTTATGGATCTTAGGTTTTGTCTTTGGATTGTTTGCTTCTGTATTTGGTTTTGAATTTAAAAAAGAGTAATTTGAACTGGATTATTCTCAAGACTACTTTTAACTGTAAAACTCAATTGTACAACTATCTTAATTCATTTTGACCTGTCTTTATTGTTATCTTGTTTCAATTTAATATACCACATCTCACCATCTTCAAATTATGGGGAAAAAAAAAACTCTCTTAACTTGGCATCATGGTGAATTTTGAATGATAATGTTGTATATGAGTTAATAAGTATAATTCAATAGCTCATAGCATTTTCCAAGGACAGTGGAAACATAACTCAATCAACATTAACAAACTCAAAGACCAGCTAAAAGTTTTCAGCATCAAGATTTTCTTGTTTCACACCAAGTAGTCCATGAAACTGTCTTAATTCTGCAATTGTTAATCAGTCATTTTCATAATCAAGATCAAATATGTGACAAATTATGGATTACTTTTCCATTTGTATGTTCCACCTTCCCCTTCACTCAAGAATGTGCACTCCATGAAAGAAGGAATTGTTTTTCTGTTTTTCTTACTTCTTCACCCTCAGCACTTAGACTTACTGGCCCATAGTAGATGCTCATTAAATGTTAGTTGAATAAAAAATGTGTTTAAAAACATAGTCAATTACAGAATTATAGTTTAAGACTCTATATAGGTAATGATGTAGCAATTGAAAATTTTCACCAAAATAGCTATGCTATAACCTTCCCCCTCTTTCCTGCCCAACGTAATAACATATTATAAAAACCAGAATTTATAATTTACTTTTAAAAATAATTTATTGCAATTGAATTTGATTCCTAGTAAAACAGTATTCCTGACTTGGGGCACAATTATCCTTAGTCATTTGCAAAGAATAAGGTGGACACTCTTCACAAAAATCTTCAGTTCTCCTATTCCTTTTTTGGCAGCAGGTACCAAGCATCAGTGCTTACAGGAAGGGTGATGTCCCTCATGCCTAACACTTTAGGGTTATTTCCCTGTTTTGGCTTGTGTTCCACGGACAGATGACAGTGTTCAGACAATTATTGAGATAACTCAGGTAATAAACCTGCTTTTGCTAAAAGATCTGTTATAGTGCAAATGGAAAACAGTTGTTTACTATTAGATAATGGTTTTTGTTGGCATGATTGAAATCACCATTTAACTATATAGGGTGGTGGGTGGAATGGAAGCCCCAAATAATGTTTCTTGGCTGATAGATACATGTCTCCTTTCAATCTCTTATCCTTTTAGTCTCTAATTTCCACTGCAATATCCATGTACAGAGTCCCACATTAGATCAATGTTTTGAGTTCTACCATCTGTATCATTGTTAATCAATGATAGAGTTGGAGTTACTTTAGAGAAAACTTCAACAGTAATGGTCCCATTCTAAGCCATGCCCCAAATGTAAAGAAACAAGTAACAAATTCCGTCAAGTATACAACGTTCTTGGAGGATTTGATGACCTTTCAAAGTGCCATCCCGATCTACGATTTGATTTTGTAAATATTTTTCAATGGTAGAGCTAATAATATTTTCATAACAAATAAGAAGAATGTGTTTTTATATCACACATAGCACCCATGAAGTTCATTCAGTGGCTATCTATGGTGTCGGCAGCTGTGAGAGCTTTCAGGATTTGGGAATGTGGATAGAATGGGCTCCACAGTGGAGTTTCTCATGGAAGCCTCCTGAGTACTATTTATAAGGCACAGTAGGTTTACACAGTGCTGACAGAGGCCCAGAAAAGATGAGTTTCATCTTGAGATTGTCAGTCTGTAAGAAATCAGAAACCAGGGCCGTGCACTAAACCATTGCAAATGCAAACAAAAATAGTGGGTTGGAGAAGAATTCTGCCAAAAGGCACAAATCACTGTGCCTTTATCCTCTGATTAGACAGATAATAACAGTGAATTATAATAAGACTACTCCAGAATCTGAGTCAGTAATCAGAGTTTTCATGGAGTTGTGGTACTTTATAAACACAACTTAGAGACTAGGGATTTCAAATATAGGATTTTCCCCATTTTGCTTTTTGCTTTTTTATCAGAATAAGAGGTGAAATCTTTCATGTAAGAACCATCTTGATAATCTACAAAACAAAGTAATGATTATATCTTTCTATGAAAGACAAATAGAAAACAATCGATTTATCAGTATTGAGTAGCACACAATAGAGAAAAGACTTTCTTGATGTTTTTCTCTGCCATTTTGAGCCAAATCCCTTTTATAACTAACTTCCAAGCTGTTTTTATTTAAATCCATGAAAGACAGGAGAGAGCAAGAACTCAAACATGACATGTAAAGTCTGTGCACACCAGTTAGTGATGAATCATTGGTAATAGACTGCATACATAAGTCTCAGCTATTAAGTCATTGCTCTGGCTACCATTTTATTTCCCATAATAATTTATTTTGCAATATTCCCTGGAGAAAAATCTTACCTGTTCTGTTAGGATTATCAGTCAAACTTAGTAGATATGTCTATAATAGCTCTTGAGGATATGCAACTCAAAAAGCAATACATCCAGCTTTGTTTTATAAAAGCTTCTGATCACTTCAGTCACACTTAACAGGCCTTGGAATATGGGCACGTGCTTTTTGTAAAGTTAAATATGACGCAGTTGTTCACAAAGTTGGACATCCCTGATTCTTCACATTTAATTACAATTGTTTCCTTCCATTAAAAAGAATTATATGTATAGGGGACTTTTACAGATTGACATGAGGGGTTCATGACTGTTTGTTATGGGGCTTGCAACCCAGACATACTATAATGGGATGTCATCTGCACTTGCCAAGTTGTATTATATGATTTAACTAGAGCTATGGGAAAAGGATTTGAGTGCTTCTTTTTCCCTGGTGAAGAATTTAACTAAAATTCCTGTAGCCTTGGCCAATTAGGCATCATGTATTCTGATAATGGAAGTGCAGTGACTCAATGTTCCACTTAAAGACAGCATTAAAAATCTCCTTGTCAGGAAATTTCACATGGCTGGAGAGAAGGGTCCTTGATGTTGAATGGAAGGGAAATTTTTTCTGATGCAGTTTGGAAACCAAGTTACAGATGAATGCAGCCATGGTGTCACTAGGAGTTTGCCAGAAGCACTATATACTTGACTTAGTTGTTCCTTGTTATCCTCAGAAGGAGATGGGGAATTTGACTACATCGAAAGTGCTTTTGAAATGATGTACATCATTTCTTCATGCAGACTTGTTGAATTATTAAGAAAATAATGGTTTTTTTGAGGAAATACAGTTCTTGTGCTTTGAGCCACTCACTGAAAAGGGCAAATGAAGCTAAAAAAAAAAAAAAAAATAGTGGATGAAGGCAGAACAGATAGAACTTGAGAATTCCGAGTCTTTAGTCCCAAAGGAGTAGGACTTTTTCTCTGTTCTAAAGAGTTGATCAGAGCCCAGACAAGATAACTCTATTTTTTGAATAAGCTCTGCTTTTCTTTAAGTCTCCCCAACAAGTGGACCATGGTGATTGAGAAATCATATAATCGTATGTATGTCTGAATTGTCGATGAGATAGTAATTGATTGATTCAGGTTACTATTTGAAGTACTAAGAAAATAGAAGTATCATTAAAATTATAATTTAATTGAAAATGCAGAAAACTATTGTCTTCCCTATATCATATACCAGGTACCCAAATGATTTGGGTATCAGTAGAATTAACCCATAATGGGTATATCCAAAGAATTTAAAGTTTCAGCTCTTGCTCTTAAGTCATGTTTTGCGTCTCTCTCTTTTTTTTTTTTTAAAGATTTTTATTTATTTAAATCATGCTTCAAAGTAACAGTTCTTTCTGAGTAATGTGGAAGTCCTGAGTACATTCAACAAATATTTCCAGCTCATCACTTACTCGACACATCCTTCCTGGCCCTCCTATCGGGAGATGGACATGAGAACAGTCCTGGCCTATGAGCTGTGAGGAAGAATGATATGTGTTACTTCTGGGACTCATTGTCTGCTGGCTACTACAGGGTTTTCTTCTGATTGTTGATCCAGCGTTCTCTTTCTTTCTGGCATCAAACCCAATCATGGCTGGTTTCTGCTTGGCTCTAAGGTATGAAATGTGTACAACAGAATCCTCATTCACCTAAATAGACATGTAGCAGAAATTGAGAGTAAACGTCATCAGTCTGAGCCACTGAGTCCCTCCAGTTGTTTAACTAGTCACCACCTGGCCAATCCTGAAATGCGTCAAAGATGAGTTTTTTAAAACATTTTTTTTTTAAAGATTTTATTTATTTATTTGACAGAGAGAGATCACAAGCAGGCAGAGAGGCAGGCAGAGAGAGAGGAGGAAGCAGGCTTCCTGCTGAGCAGAAAGCCCGATATGGGGCTTGATCCCAGGACTCTGAGATCATGACCTGAGCCGAAGGCAGCGGCCCAACCCACTGAGCCACCCAGGCGCCCCTTAAAACATTTTTTTAAAGTGTCTTGAAAAATGGAGGCAAAAATCGGCAAGCTCTTTATGAGTGTCAAAGTTAGTAGGAATCCCAGTATTACATAGCCCATCTAGTAGCCTGGCAATTAAGTTCTCTTGAATCTTTTTATGATGACTTAATTGTTCTTGAGAGAATCAGGTCAACAATGTTGTTTAATTCCTATAAGGAAAGTATCTTACCAATATTTCAGATTTAATATAGATAGATAGATAAGAGGTATATATATTTAGTGAAATTGACAGTGCTTGCTAACAGATTGGAGGTAGAGGCAAGGGTCAACTCGCTGGTTTCTGGTTGAATGACTGGATTGATGGCATTGCCTTTCCCTGAGATAGTGAACACTGGCAGAGAATCAGTGTTGTGAATGAAGACTGTAAGTTCACTTTGGGACATGTAGACTTTGAATCTCCTCTGAGACATCAAAGAACAGATGTCAGATGCAAATTAGACAGAAAATTCCGGACCTCAAGGAAGATATGTGGACTTAGATATACATTGGTGAAAGTTTCACGTATCAGTAAACTTAAGTCATGCATATGACTGAGAGGGTTGAGGAAGAAAGAATGGTATGAGGAGAGGCTTTAGGGCAGAAAGTTGAAGCATATTAATGTTTATTGTACAAACCAAATGCTTACAATGTCAATACTGAAGGAGTGATACAGAGGGATGTAGAAGTGAAATCAGGGGAGTATCGCATCATAAATGCCAAAGGAAATCTTTTAAGAATTCATCCATTATGTTGCTGGTACTCAAAATTCAAGTAAAAGGAGGACTGTAAGATTTAGCAAGGTTGAGATCACTTCACTTGAGTAAGAGCTGCTTCAGTGGAGCCTAAAACTGAGGCACCATTTTCTTTAAAAACAAAACAAAAATCAGGGCATGCTAAATAGATTTATTTCTTATTTCTAAGTCCTTGGTTGGTTTGCTGCTTTTTATTTTTTTCTAGACAAAATGATGCAGAAAACATATTTGATAAAACATGGGCAGTGCTTAATTAACATCTTAAAAACACTGCGATAGTGGAATAGCATATAGTGGATGAAACACTTCTGTGCACATTAACTCGTTAAGAACCCTAGGGTCCCACGTTCATGAACACCGTTCTAAAATGCATAAATGTACACCTCTTCCATTGCCTAAATCATTTACAGTGTCACATGGTCTCAGTACTTCGCTTACAAATTGGAACAGTTCTGAAAATAGCAGTTTAAATTGTGTAATTACATATGAAGCTTTATTCAGAAAGTTTATTAATGAAAGATTGAAATACATATACTTTCTTTTTTTTTAAAGATTTTATTTATTTATTTGACAGACAGAAATCACAAGTAGGCAGAGAGGAAGGCAGAGAGAGAGGGGGAAGCAGGATCCCCACTGAGCAGAGAGCCTGATGCGGGCCTCGATCCCAGGACCCTGGGATCATGACCTGAGTCGAAGGCAGAGGCTTTAACCCACTGAACCACCCAGGCGCCCCCACATACTTTCTTTTAACGAAGAACTATTTTAGTGTTAAATTATTGTGTAAACAGAGTGTGTAAGTCACCCAGCTAACTCCGTCGGGAGAGCGTCAGACTCAAATGGAGTGTGTTGATAGTAAAACTGAGCATATGCAGGAGGATTAAGACAAGCCCTTCCAATGGTAGTTATTCCACATTTAGCCCCATTCATAAAGAGACCAGGCAGGATGTCTAGCTGAGCTTCACCTGTTTGGACAAAAATCTCTCTAGAAACTCATGAAGGACAGTTGCGTACTTCTGGCTCTCCAGCTTAGACATCTACAGTTAACGGTGGTGCATGTGCTATCTCTTCAAGCATCTGTAAAAATAGGTTTTAAAAGTTAAGATTAAATGGGTAACAGGCTTCAAAGCTACTCTCTCATTTTGAACTAACACAGATGGCAGGTATGAAGTCATTTCACAAAATAATGTTAATCACTCTCCTTGATACAGCATTTAGGCAGACCAAGGAAGAGCAAAGGAAAAGAATAACTCATCTGATAGTTGATGAGTATATGGTGTAACTTTAAGATTAGTAGATAGTTTAAGTTCCACTTCAATAACTTATATCTCAAGTGAGAGAGTACTATGTATTATGTTGAAAAGCACCGAAGGTTGAACTTTCATTTATTCCTTAGCGTCTATTTTTAAATTTTTAAAAAATTGGCCAGATATTTACAATACTAATGAGATCTAATTCATAGCCCTGTTTGTTCAATAGTATTTGAATTCATATGAGTGTCTCTTTCAAATATTTATTTGCTTATTGCTCATTATCATCATTGGAAAAAAAAATCTGTCCCTCAAAACCAACTCTAATTTTACTAAAAGAAAACCTCTTTTGATTTATGTGGGAGCATATGCCGATTTTAATTATAGAGAGAAATTTTATCTAACAGCAACTGGACATTGACCTTCGCATCTTAAAATAAATGTCTTGGAAAACAATTCAATCAGCTCATATTATCTTTACATCAATAAAACAGTTGGAGTGTATTTAATAGTGGTAATCCAAAAAAGGTTACAAAACTATTAAATAGCCTAGAGTCAGTGGCTTATTAAAATCACATAAGTAAAAGATCAGATACTCAAATCTCCAAACTTTTTGGTGGGGAGCCTTTGAAAATTTGAAAATACATGGGTCAGAGCCTTTCAAGAATCAATGAAAAATTCTCAGTATAGAATAGATCAGGGGAGTGCCTAAGAAAAGATATTCTTAAAAACATGCCCATTATCTTTAGGCCTCCAGGCAAACACATGGCATTCTCATAAGAGGAGTGAGACGGTGAAGTTTTGGACTATATGAATTTAGAGTCTCTTCCCATCTGGGTATAGTCTGCTTCTATTATTGTCAGCAGTTGCCCACTCTATTCCAAACCCACCAAAACTAAAGAATAAGGAAACAACACGCATTCGGGTAATTTCAATTCAATTTTGGTATGGTAAATAAGCTCAAGAACTATGTAGCACAATCTTAAAATTGTCAAGGAAAGCCTTTTTTCCCTTTCTTTTATTTATTTTTGAGAGAGAATATGTACAGGGGAGAGGCAGAGAGAAAGTTGAACAGACTCTTTGCTGAGTGAGAAGTCTGATGGGGGCTTGATCTCATGACCTGAGACTCTACCTGAGTTGAAATCAAAGTTAGACACTTAATACACGGCGCCATCCAGTTGCCCCCAATTTTTTTTTTTAATTGAATTAACTTTGGTGTAGCCTTGGGTTTCAGTGTCTTCATTGTCACCAAACCTCATATAAGTAGTAAAGTCAAGCCTTCATACAAATAATGTCTATGATGACAGATAACTATGCCAAAAGATTAAAAAAAAAAAAAAACAAAAAACAAAAAAACGCTCCTTGAGGCAAACATGTCACTGTGATTGCAGCTGTGTGGAAATGACTGGCTACATTATTGTGCTTACATGTTTTCATAGGCAAATGTTAAATTGATTCTAATTACTTTTGTTGGTTGGTTGGTGGGTTTCAGTAGGGGTAAAGCCATGCTAGAAAATAGCGAGGAAAGTCAATGTCACGGGATAGCATAATATTTGTCATCCATTTTTTCTGTTTAGATTTGTTTGAGAGAGAGAGTGTGTGTATGTACACAAATTATCGGGAGGGGGGCAGCAAAGGGAGAGAGAGACTCTAAAGCAGATCCCATGGACAGGGTTTGGGCTGAACAAGGAGCCCAATGTGGGCTCAGGACCGTGAGATGATGACCTGAGATGAAACCAAGGGTGGGATACTCAACTGACTGAGGCACCCAGTTGCTCCAGTATTTGTCATCTTTTAATTTTCCTTTTTGTGAGAAATGAATGAAGTAATTTTGTTCTGTGGACCCAAAAGGGATAGCTACCCTCTGTATTTCTTAAGATAATTTGTTGTTTTTTGTATTCTGGAAGAGCTTCTTTCTGGGCTTACCTTTGCTATTGCCCAGTGATAAATATATATTTTAGTGTAAAGCAAGGAAAATACTCAATATAACAAAAGGGCAATACATCTGAATGGGCCTGGTTCTCCAATAACTCCCCCAAATTCGGTATGAACAATTGTAATGTAAAAAATCCTCATGTATCTGCCTTCAGCTCAGGATGTGATCTCAGGGTACTGGATGGAGCCCAGTGTCCAGCTCCCTGCTCAGAGAGGAGTCTGCTTGTCCTTTTCCCTCTGCTTCTCGCTACTGCTCATGCTTTCTTTCTCTTTCTCTCTCTCTCTTGTGTGCACACTCTCTCAAATGAACAAACCTGGAAAAAATAACAAGTCCTTATTTTGTGATAAATACATGCCAGATAAATGTGAAGATTAAGAAAAGCAGGTCATGTTAGTATCACACATGGTAAAAGTAAGGAAAAATGGTTTAAATGATACAGAATCAAATTACACTGAAAATAACTGACCTGAAAATACATGTCATAGATTTTATTAAAACTACAGCAGCAGTAAGTTACAAAACAAAAACAGTAAGAAGTGAAGTCACCTATTAACAGAAAAAAAAAATGAAAATTCTAGTCTGCCACTATGAGTCCTAGTAAATCCCATGGACCCAGTAGTGATAATAGCTGCCATTTATTTGGAGCAAAGTTTTATAGTCTTTGATTCTTTGCATAGTTTTGTGCCATTTTATAAATTAGAAAATTGAGGTTCAAAGAATTAAGTAACTTGCTTGGATTAATAATAAGTTTTAAGTACTAGAGCTTGAATTTGCACAAAATCCCCATGACTACAGAGTGTTACACTCATGAATAAAGCTCTTAATTATTTGAAGACATACTAAATATAATTAAATATGTATCTATAAATTTTATAATATTGTAGGATTTAACAAATTGAATTTGGGGACTTCTGTTAATTTAGAAGGCATCAAGAAGACAAAAATAAGGATATGGGAGATAAGAGATATACATTTTAATATGCATCTAAAAGATAGATATCAAAAGTGCTACTTTGAAAATAGAAGATAAAACTTCTTTTTAAGTATCCATGAAACATTTTCAAAATTTTATCTTATACTAAGCCACAGGGAATCTTAAACTTACTCTTAATGCAAAATTATTAATAAATTGGAAAACAGAAAACTTTTATCATTTATGACTAAATTTAAAAGCTGGTTATTTGAGGTGTGTGTGTGCATGTGTGTGTGAGAGAGAGAAATTAATGGCTGATCCAATAAGGAAAAAAAATTGAGGGGCTCCTGGGTGGCTCAGTTGGTTAAGCGTACGTACAACTCTTAATTTCGGCTCAGGTCATAATTGCAGGGTCCTGGAATGGAGCCTCATGTGAGGCTCCTGGCTCAGCAGGGCGTCTTCCTGTCTCCCTCCATATCACCCTCTGTACCTCCCCCACTCCATTCACACGTGATCTCTCTTTCTTTTCTATTTAATTAATTAATTAATTTATTTAATTTATTTATTTTTAAAATTCTTTTCAGAGTAACAGTATTCATTGTTTTTGCACCACACCCAGTGTTCCATGCAATCCGTGCCCTCTCTAATACCCACTACCTGGTTCCCCCAACCTCCCACCCCCACCCCTTCAAAACCCTCAGATTGTTTTTCAGAGTCCACAGTCCCTCATGGTTCATCTCCCCTTCCAATTTCCCTCAACTCCCTTCTCCTCTCCATCTCCCCTTGTCCTCCATGATCTCTGTCTTTCTAATATAAGTAAATCTTCCTTAAAAATCTGAAACTTAAATGTAAGCAAAAATGTTTAAAAAGGACAGTCATAGAGAGAAAAAGGAAATGGATTATGAATGAGAAGATTTATCCTCTCTCTGCAAGGAATACTCATAATCAAAGTGTTACTCAAACTAGCCCTGGAAAGGGATATGAAGTCAAAATAGGATAACTGTTAACAATGACGTTGAGAAATCTGTCAGAGAATATCTTCTATAAAAGCACTAGCTTGTGAAGTTACCTCCTCTGAATGCCGTCTGCTCTGGTGTTGTTTTATGGTTGTATGTTTTTCTTTCAATTACCGTTCAGTTGTTCTTGTTGTAGTTCATTCAGGGAATCCAAAGCTAGTCCTTGAATGCTAAGTGTGTTTCAGTCCAAGATGTAAGAACAACTTAATATTAGAAACTCTTTTGATCTAGAGGTGCCTGCGTAGCTCAGTTGGTTAAATCATCTGCCTTCACCTCGGGTCATGATCTCAGGGTCCTGGGATCGAGCCCCACATTGGGCTCTTTGCTCAGCCGGGAGCCTGCTTCCCTTCCTCTGCCTCTCTGCCTACCTGTGATCTCTGTCTGTCAAATAAATAAAATCTTAAAAAAAAAAAAACGCTATTGATCTAATAAAATTTTTATGTTTAAGGATAGTAATCACATGCCATGCCCTAAATGCAAACCAAATTTGATAAAATAATTTTGTTCTTAAATTGGAAAAAGAAGAAGAAAAACAAAAAATCTTATTGACCCAGCAGTAAGTGGATACATTTCTACAGTGTTAAAAGAAAGTCTGTATGAAATCTAAGGCCAGGAATATGATCAATGTTGCATGCTGAAATATTAGATGGGTCCTAGTAAGGCAGAGTAAATACTAAGGTAAACATGAATATCACTTTTACTTAACATTATTCTGAAATTACTAGCCAATATAACTGCATCCGTGGAATAAATGATAAGATAAAAACTGGGAAGAACTTGTAGATGTTATGATGGACAGCATAGACATCGAAGAAGCTCATGTAAAAATTATCACACTTAGTTGGAGTTTGTAAGGATTGCCAAAACAAAGTACTTCCCATGGGATAGCTTGGAAAAGAAATTTATTTCCTCACATTTTTGGAGACTAAGAGTCCTAATTCATCTTGTTTGCAGGATTACTTCTAAGGAAACCTATTTTCTTGGTTTGCAAATAGCTGCCTTCTTCTACTGTCTCCCCAAGATCTTCCCTCCCTGTCTGTGTCCTAATCTCCTCTCCTTTTAAGGACAATGGTCATATTGGATTACAGCTCACCGTTATGATTTTTTTTAACCTTAATTACTTCCTACAAGGGCTTACCCTCAAATACACTCACATTCTTTTTTTTTTTTAAGATTTTATTTATTTATTTGACAGAGAGAGAGAGAGAGATCACAAGGAGGCAGAGAGGCAGGCAAAGAGAGAGGGGGAAGCAGGATCCCCGCTGAGCGGAGAGCCCTTTGTGGGGCTGGATCCCAGGACCCTGAGATCATGACCTGAGCCAAAGGCAGAGTCTTAACCCACTGAGCCACCCAGGAGCCCCTACGCTCACATTCTTAAGTACTGGGGATTAGGATCTCCATATAAGAAGTTTAGGGCACACAGTCCAGCCCATTAGAGAATTTCACAGATATTTCAGTGAAGTAATAGATGAGAAGATGAGGTACAAATATCAAGCAATAAATGATTGAAAATGTAGTGGAAGAAAGGAGACCATACATCATGTCCATCAAATGATGACGGCAGCTTAGGGAGGGTGGTAGAATTGGAACCAGACATCCTGGGTATTTTGAGAGGCAGGCTCAATATCATAAGGCTTAGCAAAGGAACAAAATTTCATTCATTCTGTGGGAAGAAAGCCCTCTAAAAAAACCAAACAAAACAAAAACCAGAGTATGTGTTTACTCTTTGGAATGGAGGCTTTTTAGAAAGAAAAACATTTCTTCATCACATTCCCTAAAATTAGCCCATAAACTGATCCAGTGGTTTCAGGTGTCATTTTAAACAATGGCTTTGCAAGTAAAATATATTAGTATTCTATGCAAGTCAAAACCACCCTTAGTTTTGTAGTGCTTTTGCTTTCACTGGAGTAAGCCATGCCTGAGCTGAAGTAAGGAGGTAGAAGAAATCTAGTAGTTAGTATAAAGTGAGCTTTAGAATAGGTTAGTATCTTTTGAACCAGTGTACTGAAAAGCAAATGAATCTTCCCCTTATTCTATTCTTCTGTATACTGGTGTCTTCTCTTTTAGTACCCTGCCCTTAAAACTTCGAAGAAAAATACATATATTTCTAGACCAGTGACTGGTGAGTGAACTTCATGGAGAATTTTCCATTGGGTAAGCCCTGGGCCTTTTTGTCAGGCTCTCCCTCTTTCTTCTACTTTTCTTCTTTTGCTACAGGGGCTCAGTCTGATTTCTACTTCTCCAACCACTGCCATCACCCACACTTGTCATTCAGGAAACTCTCTGCAGAATTTGGTGGACAGACAAAAACCTGCATAGATGCCCAAACTCAAACCCATCCACTTAGCTGCCCTGACGACATTCACTCCAGGACTCTCCATTCAAACTTTCTACTGGTGCAAGTCAGGATAAGGACCAGAGGGAGTCAAAAATCTTAACATTCTCACATTCCTTAGCTCTGTCTCAGAGTCCATGCCTGCCTTTTTTTTTTTTTTTAATTTATTCATTTGACAGACAGAGATCACAAGTAGGCAGAGAGGCAGGCAGAGAGAGAGGAAGGGAAGCAGGCTCCCTGCTGAGCAGAGAGCCCAATGTGGGGCTCGATCCAAGGACCCTGGGATCATGACCTGAGCCGAAGGCACAGGCTTCAACCCACTGAGCCACCCAGGAGCCCCCATGCCTGCCTTTTTTTTTTTTTAAAGATTTTATTTATTTGACAGAGAGAGAGAGATCACAAGCAGAGAAAGAGAGGAGGAGGCAGGCTCCCTGCCTAGCAGAGAGCCTGATGTGGGACTTGATCCCAGAACCCTGAGATCAGGACCTGAGCCGAAGGTAGAGGCTTAACCCACCGAGCCACCCAGGCAGCCCCATGCCTGCCTTTTTTATTCCAATTTATTTCCAATGGCGTTGGATGGAATTTACCCTGCTTCCAAAGCAACTACTATAAAAGGAAAGGAGAACTCTTTCAGGTATCTCCCTTAGTAACTAAACTATCAGCAAAGTAAGTCAGTCCTGATCAGAGTCTAATGTGGAGCTTTCTTATCCAAAACAAAATAGGTAATTTAACCATAACTGGGTGCTTTATTTAATACTCAAAAAGCATCATCTTATTGAAAAAGTATATAAATACACAAAATATATTAATTTTGAAAATTCGTTGTAATGGAAAGCAAGATCACCTCTGAAAATTTAAAATTTTGATACTTTTTTTTGGAGCATCTGAAATTTTGGAAGGTATTGATTTTGTTTAGGAATATGGCTAAAAGATGTGTGGTTCCACTTACCATGGAGTAAGCATATTGGATTCTATGTAGGTCATGTCTCTCTCCCATATAGAATGTGTGTGACGGCTTCCTGAAGACTTTGAAAACTAAACAAAAGCAGGCAAAATAGGAGAGGAAACCAGACCTTGAAGTGGGATTGATTCTGGTGGTGAGTTTCCTGTTTCTATTTTGTTTGGTTTTGTTTTTGTTTTCTTGCTGTATCTCCCATCCTGGATACAAAAGGAGCATGAATTCTGGAATTGTGCCCTGGGAGCAGACCAAAAGAGCTCTAAAAGGAGCCCTTTCGTTCTGGCCTGGGCATTAAGAAAAGAGAGCCTTCTGCAGAGAGCAAATAGGACAACATTTTCAGTATTTTTAATTTCTCCTGACCCAGCCCAAGAGCATCTTCAGTTTTAAAGCTGCAATTCCGTTATGGTAGAAATCACTGTGGCAACCAGGAACACACCCACAACTCTAAGGGTGGCTCAGTCGGTTAAGCATCTGCCTTTGGTTCAGGTCATGATCCCAGGGTCCTGGGATCAAGTCCTGCATGGAGTTTGTTGCTCAGCAGAGAGTCTGCTTCTCCCTCTGCCTGCCTTCCCCACTGCTAGCACTGTCTTTTTCTCTCTCTGACAAATAAATAAAATCTTAAACAAACAAACAAACAAACAAAACTCTTAGGGATGAGACTCCACTGCCCAAATGAACTGCCAATTGAAGGGTGGTGGTTCTGGGGTGATAACTTCATCTGTCCTTCCCTCAGTTGGCCTCAGTAGCAGCTGTAGTTACTGGACATTCACATCAGAGCAAAGAAACTAAAGTCCTAGGTTTCCAGACAGATGACTAGAAAGGGGCACTTTGAGAGCTAGAGATTATCAGGAAAATTACAGCGAAGGGACAAGTCAAGAAAGTGAACCCCCAAATTTGATCATGTAGGAATTCCTGGGCTCACCCCCAAAGTGCATGTTCAAGTGTCTGACCCTCAGCAGGACATCAGAGTGGACCCTGGAGGGGACATGAGGAGAGCAGGGTCAAATAGCACTTTAAAATGTCCAGGATCTGATTCAAAGTTCCTAGGCCACAAAAATGCCAACACTCACAGGGGTAAAGGACAACCCAAAGATGCCAAACCCAAGATAACTCAAATGTTGGAATTATAAGACAAAGCCTTTGAGGGAACCATTAAAGCCTTGCTCCAAGAAGGGCCAACACTCTTAAAATTTTAGACAGAAGCAGAAGCTGTGGAAAATCTTAAATGTGAAAAATACAATAAACCAAATTAAAAAAAAAATGACTAGGTGAGCTCAGTAGTAAAATAGTGATGATTTTGGAAAAATCACTGTCCTCTTTCATGTTTTCTTTTAGCTCTTTGGGTTTCTATTCTGAACAGAGCTAAAACTTTTACATGAAGATTTCTCATAGTAACTTCTTAGGAAAAGATCTTAAAGCAGAACTGTAGAATGAGTATTGAATTTTATCAGATGATTTTTTTCAGCATCTTTTGAGATGATCAGATGATGTCATTCCCTTTTATACTGTTAACATAGTGAATTACATGGATTGATTGTTGAATGTTGGGCCATCTGTGCATTCCTGGGATACAATTCACTTGTTAGTGTTGTGTTGCCTCCTTTATATATCATTAGACTCAAATTGCTAATATTTATTAGGAGTTTCTGAGTCAGTGTTCATGAGGGATAACATCCTTGTTAGGCTTGGATGTTAGGTTTATACTAATCATATGAAATCAGCTAACCACTGTTACCTCATCTTGTCTGAGAAAGTAGTGTGAAATTGTGTGGTCATTTAGTTCAAGAGTTTTCTCATGAAAATTCAATTTCATTTAGTTGGGTATTTCGGTTTTGTATTCCCTCTGGTATCAGTTTGTATTAATTGTGTTTTTCAAGGACAATTTTTGTATTTTCTATAGGCTATCCTATTCATTAGCATAAATTATTCATGTTACTCTTATTACTCTTTTAATTAATGATGATCTAATATGTACCCTTTAATACCTGATATTGGCAATTTGCATTTTCACTTGCTTTTATCAGTTCAATTTTGCTACAAGTCTATTAATTTTTTGAAAGATTTTATTTATTTATTTATTTATTTATTTGGCAGACAGAGATCACAAGTAGGCAGAGAGGCAGGTGTTGGGGGGAGGGGAACAGGCTCCCCATTGAGCAGAGAGCCTGATGTAGGGCTCAATCCCAGGACCCTGAGATCATGACCTGAACTGAAGGCAGAGGCTTAGCCCACTGAGCCACCCAGGCTCAGGTATAGGACACATATACTAGAGTCTATTAATTTTACTCATCTTCCCAAAAAACTGATTTTTAGCTTTGTTAATATTCTTCTTGTGTGAATTTTTATTTTATTGATTTCTGCTTTTATCATTGTTTTCTTTGTATTTTCTTTGAGATTAATTTGCTCCCTTTGCTTTCTTAGGAGAAACTTAAGCATTTAAGACCATAATTTTTCTTTTAAGCCCTGTTGTAGCTGCATCCTCCATATTTTTGTTATCATTCCTTTTGGAATATTTTCTAATTTACCATCAGATTTTATTTTGACTCATGAGTATTTCAAGAAGCCTGCTATTAATTCTAAGTAATGGAAAAATTTTAAATAATGGACTACACGTGATTTCTAATTTTACTTTATTTTTGTCTGAGAACATTATGACATTTCCACCCTTTGAAATTTATTGACATTTCTTTTTGAGGTATCACATGTGGTCTGACATGATAATTGTTTCAGTGCACTTGAAAATCTAATCTGTAGTTGAATGTGGGCATTTGATAAACATCCTTTAGATCACAGTGATTGATATTGTGATTCAAATAGTCTATATTCTTATATTGTGTCAGTAACTGAAATTTCCACTGTGATGGTACATTTGTCTATCTCTTTAGTATTACCAAATTTTGTTTTATGTACCCTAAAACTCTATTATTTTATAGTGTATGTATACATTAGTGGTTACAATCTTATTAATAATTTACCTTTATGTGGGGGCACCTGGGTGGCTCAGTGCTTAAGCCTCTGCCTTCAGCTCAGGTCATGATCTCAGGGTCCTGGGATCGAGTCCCACATCGGGCTCTCTGCTCTGCAGGGAGCCTGCTTCCTCCTCTCTCTCTCTCTCTCTGCCTGCCTCTCTGCCCACTTGTGATCTCTCTCTGTCAAATAAATAAAATCTTTAAAAAAAAATAATAATTTACCTTTATGTCATTCCGAAAACTCCCTGTTTATCTCTGATAATATTTATTGGCTTGAAACCTAGATTTTCTCTAATGGAAAATCTCTTCACATGAGATTTCTTATGTTGAGTCAGTGAGGAGTATGTCTTTTCCAATCATTTTACCTTCAACTTACTTGTGTCTTTAAAGTGACTTTCTTCTAGAAAAAGCATAATTCTTATTTTTATGTCCATTCAGATGATCTCTGACTTTTAATATTTTTTTCCTTTTTTTTTTTTTTTTTTTTTTGGGGGGGGAAGGAAGGGAGGGACAAAGAACAAGTGGGGAGGAGAGTCAGAGAGAGAGAGAGGGAAAAGCAGACTCTATGCTGAGCAAGGAGCCCAATATGGTGCTCCATCCCAGGACCCTGGAATCATGACCTGAGCCAAAGGCAGAGGCTTTAACCCACTGAGCCACCCAGGCGTCCCTCTGCCTTTTAATTTGAGTACATTTTTCTGTATCACCTTACATAGTTACTGATATACTTTGGTTGGGGTCTCCTCTTTTGAAATTACTTCATACTTGTTCATTCTGGTTTTGCTCTTTAGTTACTTCTTTCCTGCCATCTTTTATTCTGCTTGAATGATTTCTACTATTCCATTTTAATTTTGTTTTACCTCTTTCTTTGTTACTGTGCATATAATGCTGATCTAGGGTTTATAATACATCTGAGCATCTTGTAATTCTACTTAGAGTAAATATTGTTGCATTTCATTGAAAATGTTAAGAAAGTTGTGACAATATAAAGCATTTCCCCCTCATGTTTTCCCTTAGGGATTTTTATCAACCCCAAGCCTCACAATACAGTTCTTGTTTTAAAGAATCAGTGTTGTGCAAAGTAATTAAGATAGTAATATCCACATATTTACTATTGCTGATACTCTATAATTCCTGACTCTAAGTAACTAAAGGGTAGTCATTATAATGTTTTTTTGTGAGGCTTATTCTATATCTGTCAGTAGTTTATTGCCTGTCAAGTTCAAATCTACCTACTTTCTCATGATCTTGATGTTTTGCTGGACTCCTGTGTACATTTCTTTTTTTTTTTTAATTTTATTTTATTTATTTGACAGAGAGAAAACACAAGCAGGGGTAGCAGCAGGCAGAGGCAGAGGGAGAAGCAGACTCCCCGCTGAGCAGGGAGCCCAATGTGGGACTTGATCCCAGAATTCTGGTATCATGACCTGAGCTAAAGGCAGATGCTTAACCGACTGAACTACCCAGGTGCTCTGTACTTCCTTCTTTGCCATCTGGCTAAATGTCAGGCTCTGTCAATTTAGGTCGTAAGAGGGATACCACAAGCTGGGATTCTCTTTCTGCTTCAGTGTGTGGCTTACTTCCTCTGCCCTCATGGACCTGCTCTGGCCCATGGCCTCTGGAAAATTTATTTGCTTCAGACCAACTACTTGTTCCTATAGCAGCCATACTCTCTCCAAAGAGTTCTGATTCTCAATGTTGGGCTCTTAGAATTTTATGTTTTTTCATAGGTTGGTTGGTTGGTTGGTTCATTCATTCATTCATTCCTGTTATTTCTCGGATGATTTATTTAGCATTTCAAATCTATCTGGTTTTCTCTAGTATACATGTCCTATACCTATCAGACACACTAATGGATCTCCTTCTGTAATGAATTGGGTATAAGTCTCTTCAACTTTTTGCATTTGTTTCTGGAGGCCTTTGAGCAAGTTAGTCTTCTGGTGCCTAAATCTTGTTCTCTCTCTCTCTCTCTCTCTCTCTCTCTTACTCTCTCTCTCTCTGTGTGTGTATGTGTGTGTGTGTTTTTTTTTTTCTGTTTTGTTTTTGTTTTTGTTTTTTTTTCTGTTTTTTTTTTTTAAGGTTTTTAGGTTCACAACCAAATTGAAAGGAAAGTATAGATTTCCCATAGAACATCTGCCCCCACACATGCACAGTGTCCTTCATTATGAATGCCTCCTCACCAGGGTCAGATTTTTGTCACAATTCATGAGCCTACACAGACATATACTAATTGTGCAAAGTCCGCAGTTTACATTCACTCTTGGTGTACATTCTGTGGGTTTGGACACATGTCTAGTGACTTGTATCCAACATTCTGATATCATCCAGAATATTTTCAGTGCCCTAAAATTCCCCTGTGCTCTGCCTGTTCATCCCCTCCCACCCCCCTAGCAGCCACTGATTTTTGGACAGTCTGCAGAGTTGTACATTTTCCAGATTGTCATATAGTTGGAATCATGAAAAACACGTAGCCAGTTCAGATAGGCCTTTTTTCTTAATAGTAATATGCATTCAAGGTTCTTTTATCTTTTCATAGCTTGATAGCTTTCTTTTCTTTTTTCTTTGTTTTGCTTTTCTTTGCTTTCTTTGCCTTTTTCTTCTCTTCTTTTCTCTTCTAATAGTGAAAAATATTCCATTGTCTGGATTACAACAGCTTCTTTATCCATTCACCTGCTGAAGGACATCCTGGTTGTTTCCAAATTGTGGCCATTGTGGGAAACAACTGGCATACGTGTGTATATGTATATAGGATATTTATGCATCTCACATACACACACCTACATGCAGTTTTTCCTGGGACTGTAAGTTTTAAACCCCTTTGGCAAGTACCATGGAGCTTGATTACTGGATTATGTGACAAGGTCCTGTGTTTGGCTTTGTAAGAAACCACCAAATGGCCTTCTAAAGTGACCGTAGCATTTTGCATTCCCACCAGCAAACACAGAGAATTCTTATTGCTCAATATCACCCTCACATTTCAGGTGGTCAGTGTTTCACACTGTGGCCATTCTCATCAGTAGATAGTGGTATCTTCTCATTGTTTCAATTTCCATTTCACTAATGACCTATGAGGTCCAGACTTTTCATATGCTTATTTGCCATTAGAGAGTGTGTGTGAGTGTTTGTGTGTGTGTGTGTGTGTGTGTGTGTGTGTGCTTGGTGTGATGTCTTTTAAGCTCTTCAGCTCTTAATTAGGTTGTTTCCTTATTCTTGTGTCTTAGGTTTCTTTTTTATTTTGGATAACAATCCTTTTTTTTCCTTCAAGATTTTATTTTTGGTTAATGTACAGTATGATATTAGTTTCAGGTGTAGAATTCAGTGATTTGTCCCTTATGTATGACACACATCACAAGTACCCTTCTTAATATCCATCATTCATTTAACCCATCCCCTCTCCCACAAACTCAACATCCAAAAAAGAAATAATCCAGTTTAAAATGGGAAAAAGACATGAATAGCCATTTTTACAAAGAAGACATCCAGATGGCTAACAGACCCATGAAAAGATGTTCAACGTCACTCATCATCAGGGAAATACAAATTAAAAGCACAATGAGATAGCTGTGTCAGAATAGCTAAAATTAACAACAGAGAGAACAACAGGTCTTGGCAAGAATGGGGAGAAAAGAGAACCCTTTTTGCACTTTTCATGGGAATGCAAACTGGTGCAGCCACTCTGGAAAATAGTATGGAGGTTCCTCAGAAAGTTAAAAAATGAAACACCCTGGGATTCAGCAATGGTATTATTAGGTATTTACTCAAAAGATATAAAGATACTGATTCAAAGGGGCACATGTACCCCACTGTTTATAACAGCATTATCAGTGATAACTAAATTATGGAAAGAGACCAAATGTCCATTTACTGATGAATGGATAAAAAAGATGGTGGGGTGTGTGTGTATATGTGTGTGTGTGTGTGTGTGTGTGTGTGTGTGTGTGTGTGTGTTGAAATATTACTCAGTCATCAAAATGAATGAAATCTTGCCACTTGCAATGTCTTGGATGGAGGTAGAGAGTTTGATGCTAAGTGAAATAAGTCTGAGACAAATACCATATGATTTCACTCATATGTTGAATTTAAGAAACAAAACAGATGAATAATGGATAACAATCCTTTATCAAATGTGTCTTTTGCACATATTTTCTCCTAACCTGTGGCTTGCCTGCTCATTCTCTTAATGTTATCTTTTAGCAGAATTTTTTTTTTAACTTAACGAAATGTAGCTTATCAATTACTTCTTTTATGGGTTCTGTTTTTGACATTGTATGTAAAACCTCCTCATTATGCCCATGGGTATTCAAGTATTCTGTATTATCTTCTAGGAGTTTTCAATTTTTATGTTTTACTTTTAGGTCTATAATCCATTTTAAGTTCATTTTTGTGAAAGATGCAGGGTCTGACCATCCATGGTTTTACATGTGATTATCCAGTCTTTTCATCACAATTTAAAAAGATAATCTTTGCTTTATTATACTTGCTTTTTCTTCTTTGTCAACAATCTATTATCTTTATTTACATGGATCTATTTCTGGACTCTTCTCTTCCTTGATTTCCTTGTCTGTTCTCTTGCCAATACCACATGGTCTTGCTGACTGTAACTTTATAGTAAGTCTTGAAGTTGGGAAGTTATCAGTCCTCTAACTTTGTGCTTTTCTCTCCTTCAGTATTGTGTTGGCTATTCTGAATCTTTGGTTTTTCTGTGTAACTATAAAATCATTTTTCCAGTATCCACAAAATAGCCTGATTGAATTTTTATTGGTTGCACAGAGTTTATAGATAATGTTGCGGACGACTGACATCTTTACAATATTGTGGCTTCCTATCCATGAACATGGACTATTTCTCTTAGCTTTTTGTTTGTTTGTTTGTTTTTGTTTTCTTCTCATCAGATTTTTTGTTTTCTTCACATAGATCATATAAATATTTTGTTAGATTTATACCTAAGTACACCAGTTTGGGGGATGTTTAAGTAAGTGATATGGTCTTTTTAAAAAAAATTTTTTTTTAATTTACTTTATAAAGAAAGAAGGAGAATGGGGTGGTGGGAGGAGCAGAGGGAGAGGGACAAGCAGATGCCAAGATGAGTGCAAAGCCCAATTTGGGGCTCTATCCTGCCACCCTGAGATCATGACCTGAGCCAAAATCAAGAGCCAAACACTTAACCAACTGTGGCGCCCAGGCATCCCAGTGATACTGTCTTTTTATTTATAAACTTTACTTGTTTGTTGCAGGTGTATCTTAAAACTCTTAAATTCCTTTATTGCTCACTGTGTCTTAACCCTTGAGGTAGTAGCTGCTTCCTGCTTTAACTGTTTCTCTACCCTATTTACTCAGTTTAGTAGTTACTCACATTTTAGCTGGTTAACACTTCTTTATATCAAATTCTTTGGTTGATATTACTGATGAGGTTTCCATCTTTCAGTTGGACCCAGGTAACATAATATGTAATAATATCCAAGATCCAGTAAATTGACTTACTCAAGATCACTATTTTGGTAACTTTTTGTAGAGCTTGGAGTCAGAACCAGTTTTACTGTTGGGTAGATTATCATCCATTTACCCTCCCAGATTCACTCTTGATCCTTTTCTGTCCTTCTTGGTGCTATAGGAGGCTAACTGTATCAATAGACTTCTTTGTCCTTTATTAGTTGATAGCAAACCCTAACAGGAGACCAAAAGGAAGGAGGAGAGTGAGGGGCTTATTGTCCTAGCCCTCTCTCTGAAGAATTGTTGAATTTTTGCCATGCTACTTGATAATAGATTTTACATCATATTGAAGGACTTTCTCCAGGCAACCCCCATGTCTGTTTTCTGATAACACTTCTCCCCTAGCCCTTTTAACCTAAGCGAGGTAACTTAGGACTTGCTATAGAATACTGCACTGTCCCAGTATTCGCACCCTGACAGCACCTTTATAAAATATCTCTTTATTAGATACTCCTTAAATTATTCTGATTTAATTGCACCATCTGTGTCCTACAGGTATCATGATCAAAACAATAATATTCAAAACTCTATGCTCTTGGGGTGCCTGGGTGGCTCAGTGGGTTAAGCCTCTGCCTACGGCTCAGGTCATGACTCAAGATCCTGGGATCAAGCCCCACATCAGGCTCTCTGCTCGGCAGGGAGCCTGCTTCACCCTCTCTCTCTGCCTGCCTCGCTGCCTACTTGTGATCTCTCTGTCAAATAAATAAAATCTTAAAAAAAAAAAACAAACCAAAACTCTATGCTCTGTATTTTAACTTACAGTGGCTCACTGGCAGCCAACTATCATGCTAAGTATAAGAGTTTTTCAGCCAAAAATTTAAAATTTCATATATTGGATTTGGGATTTTGTCAATTTTGAAAAATCTTCCAGGGATCAAAATCTACTTTGTAAACTGGAAAAACATACTTAAAAAGAATGAAGGTTATGAGGACATGAAACTGCCTTCCACCTATATCTCTCAAGTATTCATTTTTTTCCCCTAGAAGCAAACACTATTAGTTTTTTGTGCTCTCGTCCAGAAATTACTCATTCACTTACAAAGATAGATCAATAGATGGAAGGAGATAGATCAATAGATGATAGGTATGTAGAAAATCTTGACACAAATGGGAATATAATATATATGATAATTTAGCTTAAAAGCTTTGGGGCTTTTTTCTGTATCTGTCTTATTTTTTAAAGTAGGTTTTTAGTAGTCTACTCTGTAAATATGCCATAAATTGTTAGTCAGTCATCTGATGATGGACAATTAGCTTGTTTCCAATGTCTTACTAAAAACAACAAAAAACTGTTGTAAAATGGCACAGTGAACATATTTTATGTATTATGTGTATATATGTACTCAAACATAAAAATATATATTTTAAGATTAAACCTAAGAGTAGAATAACTAAAATTAAAATTATGACATTACCAAATTCCTCTCCTTTGAAGTTGTATACTTAATTATATTCTCATCAATAATAGATAATGTTTCCATTTTTCTGTATAATTTCTAATATGTTCAAATAGGTAAAAACATAATGTCTCTTTAAAGACATTTCTCTTCTGATTTGCACAAGTAATATCATGTATCTTTTCATATGTTTAATGATTATTTGTATTTTTTAAGTAAAATTGTATCCATTTTTGTATAGTGCTTATTTTTTGGATGCATTATTTTCATGGAGCTTTTTGTATATTAAGGAAATTAGCTTTTACTTGAAATATATAATTTTACACACACACACACACACACCATGTATATAAATTTTTGTTTTATTTTGGTTTTGTTTTTAGTTTGTATTGTTTTTTTAAGTAAGGTCTACTCTCAAATGGGTCTTGTACTCAGGACCCTGAGATCAAGAGTTGTGTGCTCTAATGACTTAGCCAGCAAGGTGTCCCTATATAATAATATTTTTTTCTCAGTTTTACTGCTTTTGTTTTGACAAACTTTATGGTTTTATTTTGCCATTAAGGTAGTTTTTGGCTTTACATGATCAAATTCATTAAGCTTTTATGTTTTCTGGGTTTTATATCATAGTTAGAAAATCATGTGGTCTCTAATATATTTCAATTTTTTTTCTATTTTTGGTTCATATATAATTTTTTTTATAGATTTATAGTTATCATTCATTCTGGATTTATTTCAGCATAAGGAATAAAGTAGTATTCAATATATTCATTTTCCAAAGTGACCACTGATCATGTAGCTATTAAAAAAACAATTACTACAAAATAAATTTTCACCACTTACTGACAAAATTGCTCCCAAACATGTATTAAATTCATGTCCATATGTATTAATATATATGCATATATATAAGCTCTTCAGTACTCTTTGTTCTATTCTACTCTATTCATGATTTATTTACTATTGATTTATAACATGTTTTATGATCCAGTAAAGTACTTCTTATTTTTGCATCTTTATTTTTCCATATGGATTTAGGTTTTATTTTTCTGATTCTAATATAAATACCCTGTTGGCATTTTGATTGTGACTTTATTATTGAAACTCAGTACCAAATATACATATAAGTGTTCCTCCAACAATGGCATATGGAATGACTTCTCGAGAACTTTAGGATATAGCTGTTACTCTCTTCCTTCATCATCACCAAGTAGGTTATATGTGTGTGTTAACAAGTTGTGTGACCATTTTACTCCTGTTCTGGACCCTTCTGATTTACCCTGGACCTTATCTTTCCTTCAGTCTCAGCAGATGACCTACTCTGCTTCACAGAGTAAATAAAATCCACAAAAAAATCCAACAAAATTTCTTCAGTTATCTGCAGCAACATTCTTACTTGAATCTGTACCAAACCTTTCTTTTTCCCTTTCTTTCATAAAAAATAGAAATGATTCTGTTTTCTGAGTTAGGCATTATTATTATTTGTTACCCAAATTCATCTCTCCCTGCTCTTCAGAGTGAACTCTTGCTGTTTTTTTTTTTTTTTTACTCTTGCTGTTTTTTTTTTTGTTTTTTTTTTTTTTAAAGATTTTATTTATTTGACAGACAGAGATCACAAGTAGGCAGAGAGGCAGGCAGAGAGAGAGGAAGGGAAGCAGGCTCCCCGCTGAGCAGAGAGCCCGATGCGGGGCTCGATCCCAGGACCCTGAGATCATGACCTGAGCCGAAGGCAGAGGCTTTAACCCACTGAGCCACCCAGGCGCCCCTACTCTTGCTGTTTTTATCTTAAGTATTTCCTCATATTTTCACATCTACCCACTTTTCCTCACCTCCACCACCGTCATTATTGTCCAGGATATTGTGATCCTTTGCCCAGACTGGAAACAGTTTGAACAACTTGCTAATTGATCTGCACATCTCTCCTTGTGCCATTTCCCCCCATTTCCCCTAATTCCTTTCACCAATTTTCATTCACATTGTTCTTGTTCCACTCCACTTTGGGTTCTTATCCTGGAATGCTGAATGAAAATCCTTCCTTAGGTTCCCATTGTCTTTGAGGTGAAGACAGCTCCTGACCCTGATTTACAGGAAGGAGCCTATGCATTCTGTTTTGTTTACATTTCCAGCCTATCTTGCTGTGGTTCTTTTTACCCTTTGTGGGCTCCCAAGGTAGCCACTTCTGTCTCTTGAATCTTAAATCTACCATGCTCTCTATTGGTACAGAATTTTTGCTGCTTTTCTCTTCTTCTGGAACTTTCTTCTTTTCACTACCTTCAACTTCACAGGATAGGTCTCTTAACTCAGGTCACTTTTTACTACTTACCTGAACTATTAAAGGCAGTAGAACATAAGATAATAATATTAAGAATATAATGTGTAGAATCAGAATTCTGGGGTTTGGATCCTGGCTCTCCCACTTAGAAAATTGTGTGACTTTAGGCAATTTCTTTACTACTCTGGGCCATAGTTTCTTATATAAGTAAAAAGAGTAATAGAATCTGCATTACAGAGTTGTGATAATTAAGAGGTATAAAAAACATGAAGTACTTAGGATGTTGTCTGGCTCTAAATAATTAGTCCATACTATTAACTTGTCTCCCTGTACCAAGTATCCCCCTCTTTCTTCAGGCCATTCTCCACAAAACAGTAACTTCCTCAAAGCAAAAATATACCTAAAAATCATCAGGACCTATTCAGTATCTATATGATACAGAGCAAATTGATTATTGTGATTCAACACAAATTTGTTATTAAGAGCTTATTATAATCAAGGGACTCTGTGGGATATTGCTAAAATTGTGGGTGAACTGAGCACCTGCAAAACACCGCTTTAAAATTTCACATTGTAGTAGGGGAGACAGACTCGCTATGGATGTTTAACTTTGTTACATTCTAAAGGAAATTTTTAGGGTACCATGAAACAGTGAAACCCTGTATAAGAACCTTCACAGTTTCAAGGCCCAGAAATGGTTTCCTTCAGCTTTAGCTGAGCCTGATGATGTGACTAGAGAATATCATGGAGGACACTGGTGACTGGGGGAAAAGTTGATTTGACTTACAGGGTTTCGTTGTGGCTTCCGAATCCTTCCCTGATTTTGCCTTAGCTGGTTTCTCCAGCTGCTTCTGATTTTGCCCTTCCAAAAGCTTTGTTTTGCCCAAAAAAATTACCTATATTTCTCCAAAGATATGGTATTCTTTTGACTTGAGATCTTTGCGTGTGTTACTCTGTCACCTTTATTTTCTTCCTGGTTTTTCTTCTTCTTCCTTAGACTACCCTCTCTTTCTCGGGTCTCAGCTTGGTTCTTCTTTTGGCAATGCTTTTCAGACCTCGGAATGTTGAAGTAGGCATTTCTTTTCTTTCCTTTCCTTTTCTGTAGATCTAGGTTTTCTAAAACTAGTTTTGTTGAGGATAGTACATATCCTCTTATAAGTAACTGTATACTGTGATTGTCTTCTTAGTTTGTAAAGTTCCACGTAGACAAAGCCAGATTCTATTCTGTTTTGTTCCTTTAGTCCCAAACACAGGACCTGGTACATTGTGGATGACGGATAAACATTTGTTGAATGGGTACCTGAATTTAAAATATAAATATACAATGCATCACATGTGTAAATCAGAATGTAGTATTTTCTAACATGTTGTTGAATAATTTAGTGGGTGCCACAACTTAGGAAAGATGATGCCACCTTTTATCCGTTGGAATTATAGAGTGTTTCCCTCTCCAGAACAACAACAACAACAAATTAGGAAAAAGAAATTATAGAATAGAAATGGCTTTGGAATGTGAACTGTTACTTTGAATAAATACCCTTTGTAGGAAAAAACTCCACCACTTGGAGAAATATGAGAATGAGTAATTTCTCATATCACAAATGAATGTGCATATTCTCACATTTAAAACTGATGTATTAATATGGTTCTAGCAAGATTGGAAGAAACAGTCAAAACCTATGCTCATACAAAGACAGCAACAAAAATATTCACAGGTATTTATTACTCATAATTGCAAAAAGATAGTTGGTAGCAGTCCAATTACCCATCAACTGGTGAAATGCTACACAAAATGCATCATATTTATATAGTGGGACGCTATTCACCAATAATAATAAACAGACTGCATGGACATGCTAGGACATAGATAAGTCTCAAAAACATTTAAAATAGTGAAAGAAACCAGACACAAAAAACCTGTGTATTGGATGATTCCATTCATATGAAATTTCTAGAAAGGGCAGGTCTCTAAGAGACCAGGAACAAGGTTTGCCTGGGATTGGGGATAGGAGCCAGGATGGACTGCAAATGGCCAGCCGTGAATCTTGTAGGGTGATGAAAGTGTTCTACTATTGTGCTGATGGATACGCAACTGCATAAATCTACTAAAAGTCATTGAAATATAAATGCCAGTGGGTGACTTTTATAGCATATAAATTACACCTCAATAAAACTCTTTATAAAAAGATCGAAACAAACACATCCTAGTGCATTTTTGATTGGAGTATAATCTTATATAGAGTTTCGGAGGAGGTTTTGGTAACATTTATCAAAAGCCTAAAAAATTACATTCTTTTTGACATAGCAGTAGTACTTCTGAAATTTTGTCATAATGAAACAATTGTGAAATGACAGGTGTGCACACAAGTTTGGTCGAAATAATTTCATTTCAGCATTTTTTTCCCCCTTGTTAAAAAAAGTTCTTGTCATGATCTTCAATTCTCTCTTTGGGTTTGCACATAATTAGTGCTTTAATCAAAGATACAAATTCCGGTTTTAGGATGGATATCAATAGTAAGAGAAATTAGAATTAACCTAATCGTTCCAAGGAAATAATGGAAGAGTTTGTGAGCTCTTCCCCGTAACGATGATCTCCTTTTAAACTGAAAAAATGAAACTCTTATTTTCCCTGACTCCCACCACCAGCTTTCTCTGAACACATGGCCACAGAGAGAAGAGATTTCTTTTCCTAGCCTATCTCACAGCTAGATGTGGACACGGCATGAGTTGTGATGCACATCTAGCTATAGCTGATTAATTACAAGAGTACACGAATGACGTTGATGTGCCCACTTGCTAGGTCATGCCCCTTAAAATGAAACTGCTTGTGCTCTACTTCTTTCTTTCTCCATCCTGGGGATTAGAGTGGAAACTCGGTGTTGGTGAGGGAGTTTATATTGTGCAGGTGAGGGCCATGTAATGTAGGTTATGACAGTAACAAGATAGAAGGAAGCTAGGTCCTGAATGATCTCATGAAGCACAGTGGTTCTTCCAACCCGCCCTGGCCAGCCTGCTAATATAAATGAGAAATAGACTTAGATTGTGTTTGGGATGCTCTAGTCTTTGTTCTCAGGGCTACAGCAGCTTAGAAGAACACCTTCTAATACAAGAGGGGTCCTAATTCCATAGAGATTTAGCCATCTGTTATATATTTAAAGTTGATTATTTAACAATTTTGGACATTAGAAGTTATATATGCTGCATTTTCAGCTGAAAAAGAAGTATTATTCCATGATTCCAGTGTTCGGTATTATGTTTCCTATACATACGCTCTTTCTAGAAAAACTCTACTACTCTCAAAAATACTGGAATTACTATTTTTTCATATCATATATATATGTGTATATGTATATTTTTCTGTGTGTGTGTGTATTTTTTTCATATATATGTGCATATGTATTTACATACAGGTTTTATAACCAGTATGAATATATGTATTCATATGTGTGTGTGTGTGTGTGTGTGTGTGTGTATTCATTCCAGCAATTGACACATCAAATTATAACAGCATTAACATTGACAAAATATGGAAACAGTTTGCCTAGTTAGGATATTTGAGATTTCTAAGATAAAAATGTATTAGTATGATTAAATGACGCACAGAGACTTATTTATGCCTCATATAATATTCCATAGTGCGACAGAGTGACATTTTGCATTCCCATATGATGTTTGATCTTTGAGAACTCATTAATTTATGGGAACTCCACTCGCACTGTCATATATGCTGTTCACACATCTATTTTTCCAAACCTCACGATTCCTCTAAATCTGAAACCTCAGGGACATACAAAGTTGTGGCAAGTTTTTTTTTTTTTTCCATGAGAAAAAGAATTAATTTGGTCCAAGGAATTTATTTGGTGTCTAGAACCAAAAACTACAAGGTAGGTCCTAGATTGATGTTCGATTAAACAATGAAAGCGATCTCAGTATGATCTGAATATCTTAGGAGTTAGTGAGTTATCTATCCTCTGACAGGCTAGTCAAGTACCGTAGAGATGTAGGGAAAATGAAATGTATATTTTGAGTTTAATAACCATCTAGATTTCTCATTACTTTAGAGGCCCCTACTTTGTCACCACCTGTGTTCAGACAGTGCCACATTTGAGTGCTTGCTATAAAAAAGACTACTTCTCCGAGGTAATAAGTTCCTTAATTTTTGAAACTGAACGTTGTATATGAAGCTTCAAAGTCTAAGCTGGTTAGATAAAGGCATGTCTTCATAACCAGAGTTTTAGCTGTATTTACTGGAAACTCAGTGCTATAGTATGCCATTATTGGATACTATTTTGTTTTACTGTCTCAGGGCCTCAAAGATTGACTTTGTGGGAAGAATTTTGCAAAAACCACATGCGTTCCATAGACAAAAACAAATAAGATATTTTTTTGGCATCTGGAAAGTTGACAGTTAATTTCTTGCTTTATGGGGCTGGTCACCATTCATAAGTTCACATATAATTTTATATATGTTATTAAAAGAACAAATTTTACATGTCGATGTGACAGGAGACACAAAGAATATTGGTTAGAAAAACACTTAGGAAAAATCTTTGAAAATTTTGAGATGGAAACAGCTGCTTTATCATTTTCACTAGAATGATCAAGATGCTTAAGTAAAGTCAGAAAGCACCTATGACTCTTTTTGCCTATTTAAAAATTAAAATTCACATACTGATTTGCAACACCCACTCTTTGGGTTTTCTAGAGTCTGGTAATTTGGCCACGAGAAAATGCTGACTGCTCTCTGCTTCTGAAGAATTCAGGAAGGCCAGGGAGAACTACGGGTTGTAATTCAGAAATCCCATGGCTGAAAAAGCCTAAAAGTCAGGAAGGGCATATTTATGGCCGCAGGAAGACACCATATGGCCTAAATTAGCCCGAGAGCCCACTCAAAAACAAAGTGAAAATGCTAAGCCTTTAGGTGTCTTCAGATCTAATTCATCTCCCTAAAAGGAAAAACTGCCTTCCTGGGGGGAAAAAAAAAGTGCCCAGCCAGGACAGCAGTGGCCGGGATGCTGCAGGTAGGATAGATCTGTTTACATTCCCCCACAATCTCCCCATCCCCCTCCCTGAAACCACGTGATAAACTTGCACAGGCCAACGTGAAGTGACGTGATGAGCTCTGTGCTCCAGAAAGATGTCATGGCTTAACACATCGGCAAGGTAAAGGCCAGTCTATGTTCTTCCTTGTGAGATGGCATTTCCTTTCGTTATCCTTCTTCCAAGCTGGCCATCCTTGTTTCTCTTTTCTGAGCTCCCTGCCACATTTTGATGAAGCCAGTTAAACAGTCACTGGCTCCACAGTCCCCACCTCTCAAAGCAAAAAAAAAAAAAAAAAAATGCCCCTACGTTGCAAGGGTGCTTGCTGCTCCATGAGTAAGGGCAGCAGGCGCTGGGCTCAGCAAAAAAAAAAAAAAAAAAAAAAAAAAACAGCAGGTGAGACACAGGGAAATGCACACGTATTTATAGATGACCCTGCAGGGCTTAGAAGGTGCCACCAGAGTCTCTCCGGTGGAGCTGTGGCTCTCAGGGCTGGCGCCATCGAGGTCTGTTCCAGGCAGCTGACTGGCTTTCTCTATGGGGCCCCAGGAACAGCTGTTAAGTTTTGAGACAGGAGCATTTAAAACAAGTCTTGGACCTGTGAAAGTCTAATAAGTAGAATGAGAAATGGCAGGACTGGGAGTGGAAGACGCCGCAGTCCTGACATTAGGGAAATATTTCCCCGAGAAATGATTTTGTGTCAGGCCGCAGTTATTAAAACGAAAATATTTAATTATTTTTGTGGTCTGAGTAACAAGTAGAACAAAAAAATCAATGCAATAAAGTTGATAATTTTGATTATGTGGCTCTCTTGTTGAGCCGCACTTGAGCAGAAAAGCAGATGGACTCTGATTAGGCTTATAAATATAGAAATGTATTGATCATCCAGACAAAACTCCTTGAAGCGCTCCCTGCATGAGGTCAATGCATCTTTAAAAAAGGAGAGAGAGGCCATAGACTGTCTTTCCAGGCTCCCACTAAGTTTGTGGAGCTGACGTCTCAATAAATTACAGAGCAGTATTGACTTCTTTATGGACTATATGCACAAACAGAAAGGGATTATGTTGAGTGGCATTTCGACAAATGCACAGAACCCTGTTTTGATTCCAGTATATGGATATAAATTTTGTCAGTGTTAAAAGAGTCCAGAGGAGCGGAGCGAGCTGGGGAGTAGATGTCTGTATTTGCATGAGGGAATGGGGATTTCAGCAAAGTCAGGACTGTTTTGGCCGCGACCACTTCTGCCCCATTAACTTCAGCTCCCCTCCCTTCTGTTTATACAGGGCATGAGATATGTTTTCACCTTCTGATATTCCTACCCACCCCTATTTTTCATGCCTCTGAATTATCTCTTAGCGCAGTCACTCACCCCAAACACGAAGACGTTCTGCGGAATTTCATCCTATCACTTCAGCATCCCCTAGGAATTCTGGAATCTTGATGGGAACTCCCTAATAGGGCCCCTGAAAGCCTTTCTCTTCTCAAATGTATATCTTTGGCTCCATGCCTTGTTTTCTCAGGGCAAATAAGGAGCTATATCATTTCTCTTAGTAACCAAAAACATATTTGTCCTAAAATTATATTTATGTGAGGCTCGTAGAAAACATGGAAGAAAGCACTTCCACATAAAGTGGCCCCCATGGCCTACAAGGAATTTTGTGAGAATATCAATTATGTGAAATATCTCAATTCTTTTCTTTATGGCACCAAAACTCTAGGAACACTTTCAAGACCAATACTATGGGCATCCACAGCTTTAAAGCAAAAGCTTTTACTCACATGTCTTAGTACCATTTCCAAGTCACTCATGCATTTTTAGGAACAAGGCTCGTCCCTACCCATCTTCCAGCAGGCATTTTATACAGGTGGTTAGAAATGTAACTGAGGCCAAAATAAATGAAGTTAGGTCTAAAGGGATTTATACAAAGTTATCTCTCTCTTTTATAAACATGGGTATTGAAATCTTAGTCCCAGCTACAGTATCTGGTTTCTAGAGTCACTTAATATGCTTTATATGATTTAATATTTTGTAATAAATATGACTTTTCTTCTAGTAAATGCAATACCCTTTTGTAGTGAATATATGTCTATGTCTTAAAAGAAGATTTAGAGAAACTTAGGAAAAGTAGGGGAAGTAAAGACTATACAAAGAAACATTGGAGACTAAAAAAGAAATACAAGTCACTGGTTTCATGTATTCATTTGTGTGTCTCCGTAGATAGTAAAAGACAATGTTACCATGTTCTACGAAGATGGCATGTTAAGGGATTTGCAAATCCTG
The DNA here is from genome assembly GCF_002288905.1 of Enhydra lutris kenyoni. Classification (NCBI taxonomy): domain Eukaryota; kingdom Metazoa; phylum Chordata; class Mammalia; order Carnivora; family Mustelidae; genus Enhydra; species Enhydra lutris. Next base: position 3,319,962 of record NW_019154148.1, on the reverse strand, counting down.
TTTCATCTATTTCGAGAATTCTTGAAGGTTGATATTCCTAACATGACTGCCATTTCATGAAGGAGAAAACTGAGGCCTAAAGAAGTTAATAACCCCCACTTGTAAGTGACAGGGCAAGGAGTCCTATTTTTCTCATAAACACTGTAATACTGAGTTTCTATTTCATGATGGGAAACAGAATAACATAGTTCAGGCCAAACAAGTAAAGTCCGTGATCTTGTGAATGGCAAACTAACAGCAGAGATGGGCGTCTGGACTCAGGGTCGTTGATATATTTTTATGACGTGAAAAAAAAATTCACTTTATTTGTACGAATATGGTGTATTATATTACCATCTTCTAACTGGCCAATTGTATTTATGCCCTTACATAACTGATATCCTGTTATCACAACACTAAAAACATGTTTAATATTTTATGGTCTAAATGATAAACTTTGCAGTTTTGCCCACAGTTGGGGAAGGACCCTCAAATACATCACCTCTGTATATTCCACCAAAAACCTTATGGAAAAGTCCTTGAGAGAATTACTCAATAGTAAATGAGTCATTTGCCGTTTAGGGTGGTTTATTTTAGTTGAATAATTCAATTACTCTCCTTTTAATAAGTAGCTGGATTTAATTGCATGGAAGGCATAGTCATGTCGTGGTCACCATTAATTGTTGAATTAATTAATTTTGGGTTGGTGTCGTGGAGGGATTTAGGAAGAGATTTGATTTTGGTGCTCCAGGCAGTTTGCACAGTATAAACCAGGATGAGCTTCAGCTCCAGAAGGTAGTGTGAGGTAACAGCCTCAGCTGCAGAAAACTGGGTCTAAATGCAAAGTCAGAAATGAGGAAAGCTGGCAAAAAGGATGTAAAAGGTACCACAGATTCTTGAACTACATGCTCCCTTTGCCGGGGACCCCAGCCCCAACTCGGTGTGGTGCCATTGGAAACCCAGAAAAACCATGTCCCAAATACATAACACGCCGTTAGGACTGTGAAGGGTTGAGAATGAGAAGTGGCAATGTTGTCTTTACTCCCATTGCTTTCTCTTCCTGGGACACCCTTCCATCTCCCTCCATCTACTTGTGACAGTCCGCTGTCCACAAACAGGCTTCTTTCACCAAGCCAGCAAAACAGTGTTTTGCAAGTGTCCAGTGTCCAGCAAGTGTTTTGTTTTGTTTTAAATTATTTATTTATTTATTTATTTGTCAGAGAGCGCGCGTGAGAGAGAGAGAGAGAGCGTGCACACACAAGCAGGGGGAGAGGCAGGCAGAGGCAGAGCGAGAAGCAGGCTCCCCTCGGAGCAGGGAGCCCGAAGCAGGACTCGAACCCAGGATCCTGAGATGATGACCTGAGCGAAGGCAGATGCATCACCAACTCAGCTGCCCAAGTGTCCCCCTGCCATTAATTTTATATAAGGCTTGGTAATCTGCGATTCATACACACAAATGCCTTCAGGAACCAGACAGGTGACCTAGTAAGTGAAGCAGGAGGAATTTTTCTGTGGAGTGTGAAGTGGGCATCACTTCCAGACACTGAGTGGACAACATTTGCTTAATCCACTTGATTTAAGTTTTTTTTTGGATGGGTGCCGCCTCTTTCTTTGCTAAGGTAACAGGACCTTCTGAGCCTCATGACCCATGATCCCCACCTCCCGTCAGGGAAGTCAATTACCTTATTCCACAGTAGTGCTAAAGCCTGGAAGGTGAGGGCCTGTTTTTTGGAATATTAAATTATTGCTGAATGGCAATAATTTTGTATCCCTTGAGCTGGTATCTTAGAGATTATTTCGAGGTAGTTCATTCCTTATTCAAAGTATAGGGATTGGTTTCTATGAGCCTCTTGGGAACTTCTTCTTTTACCTTTTAATCTACTGCTTCTGATGGGTTGTGGCCTGGGATTTGAATAAGTAACTTTTTGGAATTTTGCATAAAACAAGAAGAGATTTGAGTGAACAAACTTAGAATTATCTGTAAACTGCCGGATACATTTTTAAGGTATTATTGATAGGTATGAAGTAATATACGTAACCTCTAGGTAAATTTTAAGGTGTAACATTCAAGATTAACTGTGTGTGTTTTTTTTTTTTTTAAGTAATCTCTGCCCCTAATGTGGAACTTGAACCCATGACCACAAGATCAAGAGTTGCACGCTTTTCTGACTGAGTCAGCCAGGCCCCCCTAAACATTAATGATAGACTATCAAACATAGGAATGTTAAATAGCATTAATGTTGATACTTTTTGTCCCTTCCCCAATTTCATGTCTTAGTTTCTCTATCAGACTTAACCACTACTCTGAATGTTACGGGTATCCTTTCTTTTCCATTGTTTTTAATACCACTACATGTTTAAGGCTACTAGACAACATGATGTCTAGTTTTCTTATTTTAGGGATTTACAAAATTATAAAACTTTAGGTTATCCACCTCCAATTGCATTTTTTCCCTTGTTCTGTTTCTTATACCCATCCACATTGTTTTATGCTACCATGATTCATTCTTCTCATTCCTTAATAAATTCCACTCAGACCATTGTAAAATATTATCCATACTGTTATCGATGCCTTGTTGCTTGGGTTTTTTCTTTCTTTCCTTCTGTGAATAATCCTGTTGTGAATTACCTTCTCTGGTGTATGTAGGTGAGACTTTCAATATCTTCCAATAAATTTTCCTGCTTTTTTCCAGAGTCCATTTGTCTCTTCTAGCTTGTATTTCCTCCTTCTGGAGGTGGAACTTCTCATCTCTCTCTTACTTCTCTTTTCTAAGTTTTCTCTTTCTTTATATTCTCTTCAGATCTCTCTTCCAGTCCTCTAATAACTTTTGAGTATTAATTGTGAGTTTTTATTCTAGAATTAAGCTTCTTTTCCAAATCAGTCTTATAATAGTTTCTTACTGGTTATTCTCTTAAAGAAGTTGCATTTGGGGGCACCAAGGTGGCTCAGTTGGTTAAGCAACTGCTTTCAGTTCAAGATTGAGTCCTAAGTCTGGCTTCCTGCTCAGTGGGGAGCCTGCCTCTCTCTCTGCCTGCTGTTCCCCCTGCTTGTGCTCTCTTTCTCTCTGTAAATAAATAATAAAACCTTTAAAAAAAACTTGCATTTTTTTCTCTTAAGTAGTTTACATGTTTTTATAATGTCTAAGTCTATTATCTGAAGTCCTTGGAGATCTAAAGTTGTTGTCTTCTAGTTTCTGCAGACTCTCCCTCATGTCATTCTATTTGATAGGGGTGTTTTTTGTGATTCAAAAAAATTCCTAGCTATATTTGGTTGAACTTAATTTGTGAGAATACTGTGGTTCTGATTGAGGGAGAGAATTAAATGTGTTTTTGCTGAAGCCCAGAACTGGCTAGTAACATGGGGCACCACGGTAACCTCCTCTGGGTTTCCATCTTAATTCAGACATTTTAGATATAGCTCTCACACCTGCACCAGTCTGAAAGCGTTGGCTCTAATCTCAGCATCACTCTGGGTATTAGTGCCAGGGCCGTCACGTTCCATTCATAGCCACCTTCTCTGGTTCAAGTTCACAGTTGTTATTTTGGCTTAGTTTTTATGCTTGCAGTTTTTTCTGGCTTGTCAGGAGTCCATGAATGCTTTTGATGTATTTTCCTTCCAGATTTCAGTAGTACTGTGGTAGGAAGGCTTTGGAGTCACTGGTCTGCCTCCCTCATTCTGAGAAAGTGAAGTCCAGGAACACGGTTGATGTCAGGGCTCATTCACGTCTACTGACTGAATGATGCCCTTCGTTAGGAAAACAGAGAACATGATCAGCAGGACTGAATTACAGCTTCTGTGTGAAAAGGCTAGGAAGCCTGTTTGTGTACATGTGTTTGACCCAGACGAATAATTTGTGACTTTGGAGATCTGATATTAATGAAGTTCTTTGGGGACTAGTTGAGTATTCACAAAAGAATAATGGAGCCTGGATATTTTGATCTGCTGTGTATGATGTTGTGGAAATGATAATAAGATCAGAGGCTAATTTCCATTAATAAGATGTCCCTGAGGCTACGAAAAAGAGGTTTTTGTTTCATTGAAGGCAAAGCCAACTAACAACCTTTAAGTAAGTAACTACTTTTGCTCTTCTGTGTCCACATTAAATTGAGAAGTCAAGTTCTTTCTGGAAATACACCAATAGCATTTCCTCCTTCTAATTAGCTTGACATTTCTTTTTTCCTTTGGATAACCACTTGGAAAATAGAAAATGTAGCGACGTGAGCACCAGTTTTTTGTTTGTTTGTTTAATCTTAAAATAAAAAGGGATTTGATAGTGTCTGAAACAAAGTCTCACCTATCTACTTACTGTTTTATGCCAAGGAAATACCATGAGTTATCCAATTTTATTTTATTTTATTTTATTTTATTTTATTTTATTTTATTTCTTTCAGTGTTCCAAAATTCATTGTTTATGCATCACACTCAGTATTCCATGCACTATGTGCCCCAATTAACCTTAAAATCCTGTAGGTCTTTCAGTGTATGCTGTGCAAATCACCTTTTGATAGACAACTCCGCTTTCATCATGGTTTTGCTTTATCGTCTTGGCAAGTACAGTCAAATTACACACATGCATCAGAATGGCTGAACATGTTTATAGGAGGTGCCATGAGGTGGTGGCAGAGAAACCCAAGGGCAAAGGTAGAAGCATGGGATGCTGTTGAGGTGCAAAGTGTGTCCATTACTCCTGCCCCAATCTACTTGCCACAGCAGCGTGGGGATCAGGGACCATCCTGAGGCTAGGCGCCCAAAGCATCCCGTGCCTAGGAGGCTCATTTTGAACAGGCAATCCGAAATCTTCATGAATTTTGTCTCCTGGCTTTGTCTTTTTTTTTTTTTTTTTTTTTTTTTTTTTTCTGAACCAGAACTCAGTATGTATTCCTTAAATGACTATGCCTCAGCTTGGTGCGGATGGGAGATTACTCAGGACAGTTTTAGAAAGGCGTGTTAAAGAACACGTGGGCTTTAACCAAAGCCAAAGAAACTGAAATGTTTATATTATCTAGCCAAATAATTGATTGCTTAATATATTCAGCATACAGTCAACTCCAGGGAAAAGAGGACTGTTGTATTTGACCCGGGGTTCCAGGGAGGGAACTCTTTCTAAGAGACTTTCTAAGTCTGTGAAACTTGCTTAGATATACTTGGCTGAAGTTAGGAACAAACAAAAAGTGAAATCTTATTAAACTTAGACAGGGGCACCTGGGTGGCTCAGTGGGTTAAAGCCTCTTCCTTTGGCTCAGGTCATGATCCCAGCGTCCTGGGATCGAGCCCCGCACTGGGCTCTCTGCTTGGCAGGGAGCCTGCTTCCCCCTCTCTCTCTGCCTGCCTCTCTGCCTACTTGATCTCTATCTGATAAATAAATAAAATCTTTAATAAAAAACCTTCGACATAGTTAGGAATGATGTTAATTATAAGATATACAAATTATGGAAGGTGCTAAAAATAATGAGGCATTGCTAAACAGGTACCTGAAATTAAATAAGTTCTTCTGTGGTACCTGAAAATAATTTATTCCATTAACTCTTTATAAAGCTTCAGGTTTTGATGATATTCTTAATGTTAATTATTGGAAGTATACTAATCATAAGTATCTAATTCACACAAAACCGTGTAAAACCAAGTTTATAAAATGAATTAAGCAAGGTGCTGTGAATTCACTTCATTAAAGTATAGTGTAATATACCAGAACTATCTTGTCCCTTAATCATAAAAATAGGTGTTCTATAGTGAGTTCTCTGTAAAAATTCTTAAATACACCTAACATTCTATGGCAAATATAAATATTAGAATTACTCTTCTATGCTTAATTACAGGAAAGCAAAAGAATTCAAATCTCTACTTAAGACATGCAATGTAAGAAATTGAATTCAGGATATAGATCAAACAGCTAAGAGAAAAACCCATGATTATTTTGATAAATACCTTATTGAGAAAGGCACAAAAGAATTTTAAAAATATGAATTGTGATACATGCAGATAATCTAACTGCTTGTGTGATGGTAAAGTTTCAAAATGCAGTGTGTTCACTTTTGCTTATATAACAATATGAGCCTGAAACTCCCAACTGGTCCCAAATGGTCTTATTGTGGCAAACCAAAGGCATGTATTTTATGACTCAGCAGTTTTTGTGTTTTTTAAAAAAACAAATTATTTATTTATTTATTTATTTCTACTGGTTTTTAGATCTTTTTCTTTCTTTTTTTCTCTCTTTCTTTTTTGTTATTAAGATAATGTATTATTTGTTTCAGGAGTACAGGTCTGTGATTCCTCAGTCTTACACAATTCACAGCACTCACCATAGCACCTACCCTCCCCAAAGTCCAACCCCCAGATACCCCATCCTTTCCACCCCTCACCCCCGCCCAGCAACCCTCCATTTTTTTCATGAGATTAAGAGTCTCTTGTGGTTTGTCTCCCTCTCTGGTTTCATCTTGTTTCATTTTCCCTCCCTTCCCCTGTGATCCTCTGTCTTGTTTCTCTAATTCCTCACATCAGGGAGATCATATGATAATTGTCTTTCTTTGATTGACTTATGTCACTTAACATAGTACCCTGTAGTTCCATCCATGTATGACTCAACAGTTTTGTTCCCAGGCATATATTCTGAATATAATCTATGGAAATTTTTGTACGTATGTGGGAAGGTGTTAATTATGACAGTGCTGATGATCAGAAGTTGGAAAGTTTATCAGTAAATGTATATCGTGGTGATTCTTTCACCGATGCAGAACTGTGAATTAGACATAGACATAGCAACAGGGAAAGATCTTTCTGTTTTTTAAAGTCAGGTTTTTTTAAAGAATAATTCACACACATTAGATTTACCTTTTTAAGTGTACTGTTTGGTGAGTTTTCACAAGCCTCTAGTCAGGTAAACGCAACAATAATCAGAATAAATTAAGATAGGAAAGTTGCATCACTAAGATGGTGACACAGGCCATTCCTGACTTGCTCCCACTTACAAGAACAACTAACAACTATTTATGAATAAGACACCACTAAGAATTTCCTAGAACACAAAGGTGAGGCCAAAGCACTACCTGTACCACGGAACCCAAGACAGACTGCATTGAAGCTAACAGAAGAAACCAAATGTGGACCACTGTGGTTTCCCAGGCCAGTGCAGCATTACCTGGAGAGATTCCCTTGAGACACTGGTTCTTCCAGTGGGAAAAGTGAACCCATGAGGGACAACCAGCCCTTTCTGGAATTGTGGTTCCCTTTGTGGGAACCATTACTCTGAGCTTGCCCTGTGGGAGTTGCAGAGGTCTCCATGGGTCCCAGCCACTGGGAGTCTGACTGTGACAGAGTAAGAGGAAAGAGCTTGTAATAACCAGTGAGATCTTGGCACACTGAGGTCAGAGTGCATTGCCCAAGTAGCAATCCCAAAAGCAGCTTTACTCATCTACAGAAGCAAGTCAGAGGTGCATTTTGGTTGGGAAGCTTGGTGGGGGGCAGATTTGCCTGATTCTGATCCTCAAATAAGGATTTCCACTGGCCCTAGGGTGTGCTTGGCCCAACACCCTATCAAGGAGCTCAGTCATAGCCCATCTGCTGCGGAGAGTGTCTTCCAGTTCCATTTGAACAGAAAGTCTGGTTACATCTGGAAACCATGAAATCCATTAGTGCTTGAGCTCAGAGGTGAGCAAGCAGAGCTGATTGCCCGTAGAGTGAAGCCTGGGCTGGGCACGGAGGCTTCCTGTGCATAGCAGGGGGATTAATTCATAGCCGAGCCTGAGGGTACCTCCTGTCCCCTCCTAACTGGAGGGCTGGTTTGGGAAATTGAGAGAAGGCCAGAGTAGCCTGTCACCCTCCATCCAGGCAAGGGAGCTGAGACAGAGCCTCATCTTTTTAGGAATCTTCTGACTCTACCTGACAAAAAGGACTAGAGGCAGTTCCTAGAAGCTTTGTTCCCCAGCAATGCTTTACCCAAGAGAAGGACAAACAGCTGGTGGTTTGTAGAGCAAAGCTTGTGGTTCTGCTCTATCATGTACCTTGGGGTGTGAGTTGACTAAAAACAACAACAAAAAGAGCCTTACAAGTTTTAGAGCTGATTGACCCATTGCACTCAAGCAGGGAATCTAATTCATAGCCTTGCTCATTGCTGAATACAGTCTTCAACCTGTCCAACCAGGAAACCAAACCAGAGCACATGGGAAGCTAGTTGATGTATTCAAAAGTCTGACACACAGTGGCCCTTGAATAGAGAACAGAGCCTGTGACTTCCTCCATCTGCAGAGCGAAACAGGTGGCCTCGCCTGACCAGGGATTTCAGTGCACACTCAGGCCTGGATTGGGCCCACAACCAACAAGCTATACTGACCCTGGGTCTTGTCCTGCTGCCCTTCCAGGGCAGGGAAGGTAATTCATAGCTCTATCTGTTACTGAATATAGTACCCAGTCCTGACCATTTAGTAAGCCTTACCGGAGAATTAAAGAAACCATGGAACCTATCTTGCAATCCCAGTTGTGTAGGTAACTAAGTCAGCAAGCCATTCCAACTGTTGTTGGCCAGTGGTATATCCTCTCATTCCCATCTTCAGAATGTAATCAGTTGCTTCACCCAAAAATAGACCATAACAACAGGTTCTGCTGTCCAAAGATGTTGCCAGTAGACACACCCAACACCCAAACTGAGCTGGCTAGTAAAAAGCACTCTCTGACAGAGCAAACCTGTAAAATCTGGAAAAAGAGCCTCAATACTCCAGTGTACAAGTACCAACATAAAGAATCAAGGATCATGAAATATAAATAAATATATTTAAATAAGACAACACTAAAGGATACTAATAAAGCTCTAGTAACTGACTCTAAAGAAATGGAGATCTACGAACCATCAGATAAAAAATTCAGGATAATCCTCTTAAGGAAGTTTAGTGAACTATAAGAAAACACAGATAACTAAATGAAATTAGGGAAACAATATATAAACAAAACAAGAAATTTGATAAGAAAACAGCAACCTTCAAAAACAAAATCAAAACTAGATATCCTAGAGTTGAAAAATACGTTAACTGAACTAAAGAATATAACAGAACTTCAAAAGTTGATTGGCCATGCAGAAGAAGGAATCAGTGACCTGGAGAACAAGACAATGAAAATTGCCCGTGCTGAGGAGCAAAAAAGAGAGAAGAATAAAAAAGGGTGAAGGAAGTAAAGAACAGGAAAAAAAAATAGTTACATAAAAAACTCCCATAAGATCATAAGATTTTTGGTAAATGCTCAACAAAAATTTTTTAGGCCAGGATATAACGGGTTAACATACTAAAAATATTGAAAAATAATAACGATCAACCAAGAATGCTCTACTCAGTGGTTGTCCTTCAGAAATAAAGGAGGAATAAAGCCTTTCTCAAACCAACAAAAGGTGAAGAAGTTAATTACCACCAGACCTACATTGCAAGGAGTGCTATAAGAGTTCTTAGAATGGCAATAAAAGAACACTATTTAACATTTAAAAAAAAAAAGTAGTGTTAATTTCCCTGGTATGATAAAGACATAGTGATAGTTAGAATCTGCAATATGGTAGTAGTTGTGTATAACTTATAGCTCTAGTGTTCAAGTTAAGAAAACAAAATAGCAAAAACACCCATAAATAGAAGAATCTGTTATCAGATATAAAGTATAAAATTATGTAAGTTGTAATAGCAATAACTTAGTATATGATGGGAGAGGTAAAACTGTGACATACATGAATTCTACTGAAGTTAAGTTATCAGTTTAAAATAGGTTGTCATTAGTTGAAGATATTTTATGTAAGCCTTACAGTAACCACGAGGACAAATCTTACAGTAATTACATGGAAGGACACAATAGAGAAGTCAAAAGGGTTTCACCACCAAAGGACATCAAAACACACAAAAGAAGATAGCAGGATCAACAAACAAACAAAAAATAAAATGGATCTATAAAACAACCAGAAAAGAAGTAACACAATGGCAGTAGTAAACCCTTACCTATTAGCGGGTACCTTAAATGTAAACAGATTAATTTCTCCAATCAAAAGACACAGAATGTCTGAATGTATTAAACAAAATCCAACAAAATGCTGCCTACAAAAGATTCACTCTAGCATTAAAGGCACACGTATACTAAGAGTGATGATTGGATGGAATGAGATGTTTAAAACAAATGTTCCAAAATGACAACAAAAACCAGAGGTAGCTCTACTTACATCAGACAAAATAGACTGTAAACTAAAATGGGAAAAAGAAACCAAAGAGATCATTATAGAATGATGTGAAGGGGCCAATCCATGAAGATGTTAGAATAATTATAAATATTTACATGCCATCATTGGAGTACCTAAACATATGAAGACAAAACTAACAGAGCTAAAAGGAGAAATAAAAAGTAATACGATAATAATTGAGCATTTTAATACCTCATTCTCAACAGTGGATAAACCATCCAGACAGAAAGTCAGTCAGGAAACTGCAGATTTAAACAACACTATAGACCAAATGGACATTATAGATCCACAAAACATTCTATCCAATAACAGCAGACTACTCTCTTCTCAAATGAACATGAAACATTTCCTAGAACCATATGTTAGACCATGAGATAAGTCTTAGAAGATTCAAGAAGATGGAAATCATATCACGTATCTTTTATGATCACAGTGGCTTAAAACTGGAGATCAGTAACAACAGGAAAACTTGAAAATTCATGAGCACAAAAATGTTAAGTGATACTCCCAGAACAACCAGTAGATCAGAGAAAAAATTAAGGGGAAATAAAAAAGTTTCTTTTTTTTCCATTTTATTTTATTTTATTTCTTTTCACTGTTCCAAGATTCATTGTTTATGCACCACACCCAGTGCTCCATGCAATAGGTGCCCTCCTTAATACCTACCATCAGGCTCACCCAACCCCCCCCCTCCCCTCCAAAACCCTCAGTTTGTTTCTCAGACTCCACAGTCTCTCATGGTTTGTCTCCCCCTCCTATTTCCCTTCTCTCAATTTCTTGAAATAAACAAAGATGGAAAAGCAACATACCAGAACTTACAGGATTCGGCAAATACAGTTCTAAGGAGATTCAAAGTAAGAAACTCCTCCATTAAGTAGCAAAAAAGAACCCAAATAAATAACCTGTCTGTGCCTTAAAGAACTAGGAAAAGAAGAACAAAGTGAACCCAAAGTTTGCAGAAGAAAGGAATTGTGAAGGTTAAAGCAGAAATAAATGGAAGAGAGAACAGAAAATCTACAGAAAAAAATTAACCAAACTAAGATGGTGTTCTTGGAAAAGATGAGTAGAATTGACAAATCAGCTAGACTAACCAAGGGAAAAAGTGAAAGAATCCAGATCAACAAAACTATAAATAAAAAAGGAGATATTACAGCTGATACCATAGAAATTGAAAGGACTATAAGAGGCAACTACCAAACAAACTGAGCGACTTAGAAGAAATGGAAAAATTTCAGAAGACTACAATGTAGCAAGATTGAATCAGAAAGAAAAAGAACATCTGAGCAGACCAGTTGTTAGTAAGGTGATTGCATCAGGAATCAAAAACTTTCCAAAAGAAAAGCCCAGGATCAAATGGCTTTGCTGATCATGTCACCAAACATTGAAAGAATTAGCATCTGTCTTTCCCAGTCTCTTCCAAAAAGTCAGTAGAGAATGCCCTCAAACTCATTGTACAAGGCCAGCATTATGCTGATACCAAAACTGTGAAAGGACGATACTGTAAAACTATAGATAAATATCCTTGATGAATGCAGAGGCAAAAATTGTCAATAAAGATACTACCAATCATCAGCACACTGCAAGGATCATTCACCAAGATCAAGTGGGATTTATCTCTGGGATGCAAAGTTGGTTTAATATATATATAAATCAATCAGTGTGATACATCACATTGATAGAATGAAAGAAAATGATATGGTCATCTCCATGGATGTATGTGGATTTATTTTCTCTCCCCACAGTTTTGCTTTTACCATATTATAGAAACAGAATCATACTGTACAGTAGTCTGTTTTGTCCAGATTTTTTTCTGTTAACAGTGTGTTTTTGAGATTCTTCTGAGATGAACATATCAACAGTTTTTGGTATTGTTACTATTCCATTATGGGGTTGAAACCAAAATGTGTTTCTTCTTCCACCAGGTGAAGGATATTTGGGTTACTTCCAGATCTGGACTATTTTGAATACGCTGTTATGAACATTTGCATATAGATACTTGCATGAACGTATGTGTTCATTTCTTTGGAAAAGTACCTGGGAGTTGAATACCTGCATCCTGTGGAAAGTGTATATGGAACTTTGTGAGAAATTGCTGAAGTGATTTCCAAGGGATCACACCATTTTACATTCCAACTAGCAATGCATAAGAATCCCAGTAGCTCAAGCTTTATATCATATTTTGCTAACGTCACACTTCTTAGTTTTAGTCATTCTAGCAGATATTTACTAGTATTTTGTTATAGATTTTATTTACGTTTTCTTGATGGCTAATGTATTTTGAGTGTCACTTTCACACACTTGATGAGCTGTTTGTTTATGTCTGTGTTGAAGTGTCACAACCAATTTTTTGTCTTTTTTTGTATTGGCGTTCTTGTCGTCTTCCATTCAGTTGTAAAAGTTCTTTTTATATTGTGGCTATCAGTCCTTCAGTAGATATGTGTTCTGCAAACATTTTTTCCCAGTCTCTGGCTTCTATTTTCATTTTCTAACAGGATCTTTGAGAATAGACATTTTCTTTGTTTCCATGTAATCCAGTTTATCTAATTTTCTTCTTTTATGATTTTTGTTTTTGGTATCATATCTAAGATATAGTTTGTCTTAACAAACAGTTTTCAGTGTTTACTTCTATGTCTTTTATGACTGAGACTTTTGTCTATAATCATTTTGAATTAATTTTTGGGTAGGGTTTTAGGTAAGGATCAATAGCCTTTTTCTTTATTGAATTAACTTGACACCATATATGCATGTTTGTGTGGGTGTATTTCTATTTTGTTCCATTGACAGATCTATGGTCATGCTGTCTTCCTATCTAGCTATCTAATTTCAAATGGTGTATATAAGACCTTTAAGATTTACTGATTACTATAGCTTTACAGTAAGTATTGACATCTGGTAGAAGAATTCAGCTTTGTTCTTTTCCACATTATTTTTTTGCAATTTTCTGTCCTTAGCTTTTCAATATAATTTTCAGAGTCAGCTTCCCAATTAACATAAAATATTACCAGAATTTTGGTTGACATTTTACTGAATTTTTATATCAATAAATATGAAGAGAACCATATTAAATACAAGACTTCTGATGATAAATATGGGTCAGTTTCTTCATATACTTGATTTCTGTCAACAGTGTTTTGAGTTTTCAGTGTACAGGTCTTGCTTGTATTTTGTTAAATTGACCCTGAAGTATTTCATGCTTACTGATGAAGCATTGTGAGCATATTGTTTTTAAAATTTAAAGTCACTGATTTTATTTGCCAGCATATAAAAATGCAATTGATTTTTGTTTCTTGATGCATATTCTTTGACTTTGATAAACCCCTTCCTCGAGTGGCCCTTCTCTGGATTTCTTGGGATTTTCTATGTAGAGGATATGTCAAATTACTTCTCCTTTCCAATATGTTCTGTGTTAATTTTTTCCTATAAGTGATTTTTTTAATATAATAGGGAATATTGCTCTCAACTGCTTAACTCTGGAAATTAAGGCAGTCTTAACATTATGTGTGTATGTATGTGTGTGTATATACATATATACAGATATGTATATAGTGTATATATCTACACAAGCATGAACCATATGTATATATAATGCATATATACATAATAGTATATATACATATATAATTGCAAATTGAAATAAAATACATATCCTTTTAAATCTGCTCAGTGTACTGTGAGGAGATTTTATCTTTATAAATCTGTTAATAAAACATATATCCTATTTAATTTATAATAATAGCTTTACTGACTTCTGTCACTATAGATTAGTTTACATATTCTAGAGTATTTGTATAAATAAAATCATAGCATATACTATTTCTTTGTTTTCTTTCACTCATCATAATTATTTTGAAACTGATCCATGCTGTTACATGTGTTAATAATCCCTTACTTAGCATTCTATCGTATGGCTATACTAGTTTGTGTATTCATTTACCTGTTGAACGTTTGTGCTGCTTCCAATTTTTGGCTACTACACACAGAGTTGCTATAAACATCTATATATAAATCTTTGAAATGACACATGTTTTCTTTTCTCTTAGGTCAATTTCTAGGAGTGGAATGGCTTGATCATATACTGGTGAGTGCCTAACTTTTTAAGAACCTACCATACTGTTTTCCAAAGTATTGTATCATTTAACATGCCCCATCAACCAAGGATGAGAGATTTAATCACTTCATATATATGCCAATGCCTGATATTTTGTTTTGTTTTGTTTTGTTTTGTTTTTGTAGCCATCCAATTGGTGGTTTGATTTACATTTCTTAATGGTTGAATATATTTTCGTGTGCTTACTTGCCATATATATCCATTTCAGTAAAATGTCTCTTCATGTCTTTTGCCTATTTTCTTTTTTTTTTTTTAAGATTTTATTTATTTATTTATTTGACAGAGATGACAAACAGGCAGAGAGGCAGGCAGGGGGGAGGGAAGCAGGCTCCCCGCTGAGCAGAGAGCCTGATGCAGGGCTCAGTCCCAGGACCCTAAGATCACAGCCTGAGCTGAAGGCAGCAGCTTAATCCACTGAGCCACCCAGGCGCCCCAAAGATTTTTTTTTTTTAATTTATTTGACAGAGACAGAGATCACAAGTAGGCAGAGAGTCAGGCAGAGAAAGAGGGGGAAGCAGGCTCCCCGCTGAGCAGAGAGCCAGACGTGGGGCTCAATCCCAAGACCCCGGGATCATGACCTGAGCTGAAGGCAGAGGCTTAACCCACTGAGCCACCCAGGTGCCCCAAAGATTTTTTTTTTTTTAATTTATTTGACAGAGACCGAGATCACAAGTAGGCAGAGAGTCAGGCAGAGAGAGAGAGGGAAGCAGGCTCCCTGCTGAGCAGAGAGCCCGATGCAGGGCTCAGTCCCAGGACCCTAAGATCACAGCCTGAGCTGAAGGCAGCAGCTTAATCCACTGAGCCACCCAGGCGCCCCCAAAGGTATACTGACTATTTTCTATTTAGATCAGTTGTTCTTTACTGTTGGGTTTTGAGAGTTGTTTTTTGTTTGTTTTTAGTTGAGACAAAATTGAAATATAACATACAGTTTTATTATTTTATTTATTTTTTAAAGATTGTATTTATTTATTTGGCAGAAATCACAAGTAGGCAGAGTCAGGCAGAGAGAGAGGGGGAAGCAGGCTCCCTGCCAAGCAGAGAGCCCAATGCTGGGCTCGATCCCAGGGCCCTAAGATCATGACCTGAGCCGAAGGCAGAGACTTAGCCCACTGAGCCACCCAGGTGCCCTATAACATACTGGTTTTAGATGAACAGCATAATAATTCAGTACATGTATGTGTTATGAAATAAACACCACCATATGTCTAGTTAATCTCTATCAACCACTTAGTTAATTTATTTTTCATCTTCTGACAACTTTTAAGACCTCCTTTCTTAGCAACTTTCAAATATACAATATAATGTTATTAACTCAGCGCCATGCTGTGCATTACATCCCCGTGACATTTATTTTATAACTGGAAGTTAGTGCTTTCTGACCACCTTTATTCATCTCCCCATCAACTCCCCCCACCAATTTTGAGTTTTCTGGAACCTCCAGTAGAAGTCTAATGAAAAAGTTAAGATTGAACATTTTTGTCTTTTTTTAATCATAGAGGTAAAGAATTCTATCTTTCATTACTCATTAAAATATTTACTGTTGGCTTTTCACAGAAGATCTTTCATTAGTCTGAGGAAGTTAGCAGTTAACTGAGAATTTTTATGATCTTAACTTTTTTCAAATGCTTTTTGTATGTCTATTAAAATGATCATGTGATTTTGCAGTTTTTTTTTTTGTTTGTTTGTTTGTTTGTTTTTTTGAGAGATCACAAGTAGATGGAGAGGCAGGCAGAGAGAGAGAGAGAGAGAGAGGGAAGCAGGCTCCCCGCCAAGCAGAGAGCCCGATGTGGGACTCGATCCCAGGACCCTGAGATCATGACCTGAGCCAAAGGCAGCGGCTTAACCCACTGAGCCACCCAGGTGCCCTGATTTTGCAGTTTTTTTGTTGTATGTAGTTATTGGTGAATCATACTGATGGGTTTTCAAGTGTTACAAAATTATTTCATTACTGGATGAAGCTACCCATGTATTATTTTATATATTGTTGGACTTAGATAATACTTTGTTAATGATTTTGAGCCTATAAGTGATATTAATCTGCACTTTTCTTGTAAAGTCTCTTTTTTTTTTTTTTTTTTTTGTGTAAAGTCTCTCTTATCAGGATAATACAATCTCGTAAGATGTGGTAGGAAGTGTTATTAATGTTGTATTTTATAGAAAAGTTTGTATATAATTGGCGTTTAGTCCTTAAAGGTTTGGTAGAATTTATTGTAAAAGCAACTGACCTTGGAGTTTGATTTTTGAGAAGTATATATATATTTAATTTTCTTGATATTCATGTATAAATTTCTTCTTGAGTGAGATTTGGTAATTTATATCTTTCAGTGAACTGTCCATCTTACATAGTTCTCAAATGTATTATCATAAAGTACTTTATATTATTTCCTAATTATTCACTTAATGCCTATAGGAGATAACAGTGCTATACTCTTTTTTTTTTCCTCTGACACCAGTAAGCTGTATTTTTCTTTATAAATCTTCCTAGAGTTTTACCAGGTTCATTAATCTTAAAAAATATTTTTGTCTTATTTATCTTTTTCTTTGGTGGATGAAAATGTTTTTCTTTTCGGGGGGGCACTTTTTTTCTTCTGCTTGCTTTGCAATTACTTTGTTCCTCTCTTTCCAGTTTATTAAATAAGAAGCCAATATCATTATTCTCAGAACTTTCTTATCTTGTAATGTAAGCATTTATTTTACAAATTTGAGTCTAAGTCTTGCTTTAGCTGTGTTCCATAAATATTGGTTTAGGTTTTCATATCCATTCACTTCAAAATACCATCTAATATCCGTTGTACCAGACAAGGTTTCTTTGTACCAGAGGCTACATAGAAATGTGCTGTTTACTTTGTGATTACTTGAGAATTTTCCATATATACTGTTATTTATATTCATGGTTCAGCTATGTTGTAGTCAGATAATGTGTTTTGTCTGATTTCAGTTCCTTTACATTTGTTGAGGTTTAATCTTTAAGGTTATAGTCTCTCTTGTTCAATGTTTTTTGTCCACTTGAAAATACATTTTTGATTCTCATGTTGTTGTGTTGAATGTTTCTTAAGTATCAATTCATTGATTTTACTCTCTGGTAAGATTTCTTATTTTTAAGCATGCGTTTCTTTCTGTTTATATAGTTGCTACAATTTTCTTTTCATTATTCTTTTCATTTTCCATCATCTTTTCAACAGCTTGTAATTGGTTGTCTTTGTTACTTAAATTTTCAATCTCCACCTTTTATTACAGTGTTTAAATAAATTACATCTAAAGTAATCATTGATATGTTAGAACTGCTATGTCATAGTGATATGATAGCAAATATTGATATATCTTCTTACTTTTTGTTTTTAATTTTCCCATCTGTTTCTGTTCTACTTTTCTTTTTTGTGAGTTGCTGGTATTAACTGTTTTCACTTTTCCATTTTATCTCCATATATAGGTTATTGTTTCTACTTCTTTTTATTTCTTTAATGATTGTTCTAGGGTTTCCAGTGTATGTCTTGAGAGTACAATTATCTACCTTCAAAGAATATTGTACTACTTCACATATTGTGTAAGAAACTAGAGTAAACTTCCATTTCCACCATCTTCGTTTGCATTATTGCTGTTATATGTTTTACTTTTATACATATTGTAGTTCCTAAAATATATTGTTATCATTTGGTTTGAACTTTGTCTTATAAAGAGGTGAAAAATAAGGAAAATATTGTTTATGTTTTCTTATATTTTTACTACACCTGTTAATTTATTTTTTGTGTAGTTATAAAGTTGTCTGTCACCATATTGTGTTTGAATAATTTTCTTAACATTTATTTTAGAGTTCTGGGTTGACTGTTGTTTCTTTCAGTATGATCTATCATTATTATGGTCTTCTGGCTTGCATACTTTCTGATGAGATGTCTGCTGTTATTGTTGTCTTTGTTTTTCTATATGTAATGTGTTTCTAGCTGGACAGATTTAATAATGTCTATTCATCTTTGATTTTTCAGTTTTTTAAAGATGTACCTGTATATGTTATTCCTCATTTCATCCTGCTTTGCATTCTCTGAGCTTCCCACATCTATGGTTTGTTGTTGTCTTTTGTTAATTTTGTGAAGTTCTCACCCATCATCTTTTCAGGTGTTTCTACAATTCTGTTCTCTTTCTCTCTCCTAATATTGGGACACTAAGTACACTATACATTCGAGTATTTGCTAGTGGTCTTCAGTATTTGTTGTCTTCTTTCTGTCACTCTTTCAATATTTTTATTTCACTTTGGAGAATTTCTACCAAAATGTGCTATAATTCACGATAACTCCTAATATGTCCAGTCTGAAAAGAAGCCTATAATTTTAACTTTGATAGGATTTTTTAAAAATCTCTGTTGTTTTCTATTGATGTTCCTAACATATCCATTTTCCCGTCAGAATTCCCGTCTGTTCATCCATGTTGTCCTTATTTTCACTAGCTTTGTAGACATATTTATTAAAGTTGTTTTATTTTTATTTTTTATTTATTTATTTTTTTAATTAAAAATTTTTTTTTAGATTTTATTTATTTATTTGACAGACAGATCACAAGTAGGCAGAGAGGCAGGTGGGGTGAGGGGAAGCAGGCTCCCTGCTGAGCAGAGAGCCCAATGCGGGGCTCGATCCCAGGACCCTGAGATCTTGACCTGGGCTGAAGGCAGAGGCTTAACTCACTGAGCCACCCAGGTGCCCCCATTATAGTTATTTTAAAGCCATGTCAAATATTTTCAGCATATGGACCATCTCTAAGTCTGGTTTTGTTGACTGCTTTAGCTTTTGATGGCAAGTCCTTTTCTCATTTGTGTCTCTTGAAATCATTTTTTCATTAGATTTTGGATATTTGGAAAAGAAGAGTAGAAACTGAGGTATATAATATTCACCTTTATAAGTCTGTGTTCCTCTGCTTCTGTCAAACTTTTGGGCATTGAAACAGTCTAGTTGTTAGTTCCTGTGACCCTGAACCCTAGGGACTATGGGGGGGGGAGCTCACTCTCAGCATTTTTCATTCTCTCCACATAGCAGTCAAACTGCCTGTCATAGGTGGGGAGTCTGGCCCAAGGGTTTTCAAACCCAAACTTATTCCTTGCTACCATTAACACTCTGCTTTGCACTTGTGTAACATGTCTGAAACAAAATACTTTCTACACTTCCAGTAGCAGCAGCTAACCTTTGTCTGCAACAGGAGTAAGGGAGATCTCCTGTTTTCCCTAGGAGACAGACAACTTTTGTTTCATCCCTTCTCCACTGAAAGCTCACCTATTTCTGGGATCATAGGGAAGGAAGGCTTCCTGCCCCATATGTAAAGGAGGACAGCTTTTACTTTAATTGAAAGAAGGGTCATAGTCACTTATGCATTTCATGCCTCTTCCACAAGTGATCATCACCTCTAGGTTTCCTTTACTAAGGAAAACTTTCTCAGGTGTCTTTCCTTATATCCTCTTCTTCTCATGGACACATGCTGAAGGCTCATGAGAAAAATCTAGTAGGTAGCTAGAGATTGCTTCTGTTTCTGAGACTCTCAGGGATTTAACCTGTCATGCGAGCCCATATTCTGCCTTCGTGTGTTTGTTGACATTTCAGGTTTTTTTTTTTTTTTTCCCTTACTACTACAGGTATTGTTCTTCTATCTTGGGCTTTGCCAGTGCAAAAATAGTTTGTACATCCTGTCTTTCCTTGGAGGAGTTTGTCACCCTTTGAAAGTCAATTCACCTCATTTCCTTGAGACTTCAGCTCATTGATGGACTAAAGAAAAAAAACTAGTTCCATATAATTTCTTTGATTTTCTTGTTATTGGGGTAGGAACAATGTTCTCTTGTGGTTTTCACATTCTAAACAGAAGCAAAACTCTGAATGGGTCTTTAAGCATAATCCTTAGTGAAAAAACGAGTACTATAATGAGATACATAACATAATGCCATTTAAGTAAATTAAAATATTTGCACATTATACAATTTGCATTTTGTAAAAGCATATTCAAATAAACAGAAGCACATTGAATATATTAAAATTGTTGCCTGGGGATGAAAGGGAAGGAAAGTGGGATATAAGGCTATAAGCATAAGAATTAGAGAATGAATGAATGAACAGAAGAGAGGAAACTTTTATTAAGCAAGGTTGACATGGCACAATAAGCTTAGGAGTTTGATAAACTCAACCCCCTTTATCTAGGTTCCAGAACATATTAATAAAGGCAAAACAAATCAGTTAATATGGCATTAATGATCTTATTTGACTTGTGTTGTAAGAAATTGCGACTATACAAGCGTATCATCTTTGTAGGAGATAGACTGTGTTGTCCATAATATGCTAGTTTTAGCATTTTGATATTATTAAGTACCATTTAAAATACAGAATTGCCTTGCTAAAATGTTTTTATAGAATTTTTTAGACTATATGTAGCTCATTGGAAAAGAAAGTATGATGTCTAATTAACATCATAGAACATAAGAATTACTCTATTTGAGGGACGTGAGTAAAACAAAATATTGAGAACATCTCCAAGGGAGGAATTACTGTATTTATTGATTTAATGCTAAAGTGCCATCCAGAAATAATTATAGCTCTGTGGGTCCTTTTGCGATAAAAACAGTAGACCAAGTGATTTATCAAGACTGTGAACCATTTGGACTATCTTGGGTCAGCTGTTTTGACAATTTTAAGCCTCAGTTGTTTTTGTTTGTTTGTTTGTTTTGTTTTGTTTTTTTAACTGGACTCATGGAGCAGCTAGATTATAAGGTTGTTTCCAAATTTTATGCTAAGGAATACCCAGAAGGAAAATGATTTGCTGGACAGTAGTTTGGTTAAGATACTAGGAAAATACAACCAAAGAGAGGACACCTTGATAAGGGGGGTGGGGGGAGAAATATTTGTAGGCTAAGATTCACCGAAATAGTTTAAAGAAGTCAAACCCCTGGAACATTATCCAGAAAAAGGAGCAATTTTCACTGATGATCTCTATAGATTTAAGTCTTGAATAGCACTGAATAAAATCTTGACTTTCCCATGTCTGGATACACACTTCTCTATGAATCTTGTTGGCTGTGAGATTGAGAAAATAGAGTTCTACCACCAACCCACTACCAGTATTTGTGAATAGAATTTAGATGCCCCTCTAGCTTCTCTTGGGATTCTATTAAAAGCAGAGGCTGAACTCTAAAGATTTGTATGTAGGTGGTTTATTTGGAGAGTGCTGGGAGACAAACCTAGGGAGCATGCTAGGGACCAGTGTGAGGAGTTAACCCAAGGACACATTATCTGATTGCTCCCTGGACATGGCCATTGAAGTTGGATCCCACCATCATTTTCTGAGGAGTAAACATAGTACTTCTTAAACTTCCACAAAAGATCTCCAAAGAAAAGCACTCGCCACTCTTGCTTGTCAGAGTTACCCTGGGTGGGTGAGCAGGTAATTTCTCCTGTTTTACATGTTCATGCCACACTGTCTTTTGCCACAGCCTTCCAGCAGGGCATTGGAAAAGCGCTGAGAGAAAGCAGAAATTACACAGTGCATGTCGGAGCCAGTGCCCTGCAGCATAACGTAGGTCAAATCCTGCAGAAAACTCTTGAGGGAATCAAGTGGTGGAGAAGGAGTAGGGCGGATTACAAGGAGTCTGATACACCTCCTGGCCTCCTGAGGTTTTGGCAAAGCAGGTAGGCATCTGCGTTCACTCTCTCTGGAATAGGAGGGGCAGGCTGTCCTCCTGTGCGATGAGGCCAATTGACTTCTTATTTTCTCCTACCTAGACTCAAGACTGCAATTTGGTCTCAAAACCATTGACTGGGTTTCTGCCTACATTTCTCATATACTCAAGAATCTGTAGAGGGGTGTAAGGACGGGGCATTTTTCTAATATACTATATTTCTATTTCATGGAAAAACTAATATATTTTTAAGCATGGGGTTTAGACAGGGCACCGGTAGTTCTCAGAGGTAAGCAGTCTTTGAAATAAGGAACAATATTTTTGTTTCTGTACACTTGAGAGATCACTTTCCCCTGCTGTTTTCTTTGCTCTCTGTGCTCTGTTGGCAGAGTTTTTGGTGACTTTCAATAGACTTCCAGTGCTGGAGCTGGCTCATTCAGTGCTTACTTTCCCTAAGTTCTAATAAACCTAAATCTATATTATCCTCTTAGTAGAAACTCAGTGTGCTGGTTTTCAGGATTTTTAAAGATGTCTTGTTTCTGCCTCGCTCGCCTGGACAATACAGAAGTAAAGTAAAGCCATGGCAATAAAAGTTTGGACAGTAGCATCAGTCACTGAAAGTACCTGTGACCTCCATGTGAAAGATAAATTGATGTGAGAAAGATACTTTTAAAAATCAGTATTTTGTTTATTTTGATACATTTAGAAAAGCAAAGTCAAAAAGTCATTTAGAAAGGGTAATGGGGGGGCACCTGGGTGGCTCAGCGGGTTAAAGCCTCTGCCTTCGGCTCAGGTCATGATCCCAGAGTCCTGGGATTGAGCCCCGCATCGGGCTCTCTGCTCAGAGGGGAGCCTGCTTCCTCCTCTCTCTCTCTGCCTGCCTCTCTGCCTACTTGTGATCTCTGTCTGTCAAATAAATAAAAATAAAATCTTAAAAAAAAAAAGAAAGGGTAATGGGATGTAATCTTTGGCAAATGAAGGCTTAGGGACAAACTTCTAAGAGAAAACTACATCTGGCATCAATAAAAGAGATGTCAGTTGGTGAGTCTGAGGAGATTGGACATAAAATGGTAGGAAGAAAAGGTGGGAAAAGCCAGCTGAGAGGTTAGATTTGGTTCATAGAACTCCTAGAAAAATGGATGAATATTCGTGAAAACCTCACATTTTGAATAGTGAAATTTTTTTTAAAAATGTTCCTGCTTCTAACTCAGAATTTAAAATACTCAAAACTTGTAATTCAAAATATTAAAAATAGTAAATGCAATGTCCTTTGCATGTGTTTTATGCTTCTCATGGGACTTATATTGCCGTAAACGTTTCTTCTTTCTTTTATAATTATTTACACAGTGTGCTCTCAGTATGAAATGAAATATCATTTCATTACTTTCTGGTAGACCTTTATAAAAAGATTATGCTATGAACTAATCAACAAAAGGTAGAACTGACATTTAAATAGCCATTCACCTCTTGCCATTCTCTACTGCGAAATTCAAAGGAAGAAAAGATTCAGCCAGCGCTTGCCTCCCACTGTCCTTGCCCCGTTTCACAGGATACAAAAAAATCCAACTCGGTCGGCTGATCACACTATTAAATTGTATGTTCTATAGGTTCTTACACAAGTACGTGTCCAATTTACCAGTGACCTTTGTTAACCCAAACTGTTCTTAGGTTGCTCCTTGGAAATCAGGGATTTATTTTCTTATAGAAGCAATGTTATCAATTAGAGTCTCAGACACACCCATCAGAGCAGTTTGGGTCTACATTTAGCGTAACTAGTATATCAATTGGGCCAGTCATACTGCTGAGTTTTGAATGTTTTGAATTGGCTTTGGTGATGGAATGAGCAAAGACATAGAGCCAAGCAAGCGGAAAAAAAAAAAAAAAGGAGTGAAGGAGACCGTCCCTATTAGGGTTCATCTGCAGAATTGTTGAAATAGGAATTTGAAATAGAGATGACTCTTCTCTCATTGGGCTCCCAGCTCCATGGGGAGTCTGCTTCTCCCTCTGACCTCCCTTCTCATGCTCTCTCTCCCTCTCTCTCTCTGTCTCTCTCTCCCTCTCTCTCTCTCTCAAAATAAATAAATAAAAATCTTAAAAAAAAAAAAAAAAGAGAGATGACTCTTCTTTCAAGACTTCCCAGTTTTGTGGCCACCCATAGCCTGGATTTCCCTCACTGGCAACTCCCAGGCTGCACGAGGCCCTCAGATAGGTGTTAAGAAGGAAAGCATCTGATTCTATCTAATTGGTTTTGACTGCTGTATTACCTCTAATCCTCTCAAAGGGTTGAAAAGAATTCTGACTGATCTAAAGAGCTGGAACTGGCTGCATTTTAAGAGTGTAGCAAGAGATGGGGAGCCTGGGTGGCTCAGTCAGTTAAACTGCCTTCGGCTCATAATCCCAGCATCCTGAGATGGAGCCCCGCATAAGACTCCTTGCTGGCTCAGCAGGAGGGTCTGCTTCTCCCTCCCTCTGTGCTCTCTCTCTCAAATAAATAAAATCTTTAAAGCATACTTTTTTTTTTAAGATTTTATTTATTTATTTGACAGAGAGATCACAAGTAGGCAGAGAGGCAGGCAGAGAGAGAGGGGGAAGCAGGTTCCCTGCTGAGCAGAGAGCCTGATGTGGGGCTTGATCCCAGGAGCCTGGGATCATGACCTGAGCTGAAGGCAGAGGCTTTAACCCACTGAGCCACCCAGGCACCCCCTACTTACCTGTTTTCTTACAGAGTCTCCCATGGTATCTGCGGCTTGGGATATTTATGCAGGAAGAGGCTAAGATAGAGTCTGGAGCACAGGTCTTTCCGAATTCCCATTCCCCTGCATTTCTCCAAATAGATAAGCAGGTAAGTTGTAAGAATGAACATTTAGAATTGCATTTAGTGACACAGAATCACATTTTTGACTGTTACAAAATTCCTTTCTTTCCTCCTTTCTTCCATTTTCCTACATTTCCAAGGTAATGGCAGCTATATGTCAGATGTGAGATAGACCAGACAAAGGTCACATTCAGGAGAGGTGGACAGGGAGCGTACACTGATTATAAACTGGGTCTTATTAAGTACACTGTGTGTGTGTGTGTGTGTGTGTGTGTGTGTGTGTGTGTGTGTAATGAATTATTGTAAAAGGACCTTGTTATTTGATTTGGACATTGACTTTACACTGTGTATGGGTTTATGTAAATGAGAATGAACATTCTGGCTTACATAATACTGAAACAGCATTTCTTAAAGGAATTCCATCATACTTGCCCCCAATTGGAGCAATCTCCTGTTCACAAATTATTGTAATTACTTGCTTATTCATCATCTCCTGCAGTAGACCATGAACTTCTAAAGGGCAAAAGTACCTTTTATCATCTTGGTACTTCCCAGTACTTAGCAAAGTTCTTAATATAGGACAGGTGTTCAATAAATATTGAATGACTGAATGGAAATTGTCCAAATGTTCTGCCTTCTGTAGAATCTTGTCATCCTTCTGAATCCACAGATCTTCTAATAGTTATTATTAAATTATTAATTCAATTAAACAGACACTCCTGTGGGGCTCCTGGAAGGCCCTCTTCTCTGTAGCTGCAAAGTCAGCAAGCAGTCGCTTGTAAAATTATTGTGATGGGATGTTTCTCCATACCTCTGAACCTCGTTTTTATTTTTTTAATTTTTCTGTAAAGATTTTACTTATTTATTTGACAGAGATCACAAGTAGGCAGAGAGGCAGATGGTGGTGGGGGAGCAGGCTCCCTGTTGACCGGGGAGCCTGATGTGGGGCTCGATCCCAGGACCCTGAGATCATGACCTGAGCCGAAGGCAGAGGCTTAACCCACTGAGCCACCCAGGCACCCTTGGACCTCAGTTTTAATTTAACAGACATGTTCCTAAATGGATGATAAGTTGTGATTTTTGTGATACTTAACCTAATCGCTTCAAGACAACACGAAGAATTTCTAATATAGATATTCTTTACAAAAAATGAAGAATTGTGTCTCCTGATCCATAATCTGATTTTGCATTTTATATGTGTTGTTGGGTCTTAACAAGTTTTCTCCACTCTAGATATACTTCATTCCTCAATAACCACCTTCACTCAGTATCTCTCTACTGTTCTCAAATGTCTTAATTACAGATGCACATTAATGGAGCTTAGTAAAATCATTTTGCGCTAGACTGTCCTTATTCTTTCCTTCTAAATATATATGTTTGATGTGCAGAGATGGACCTCATTTTCCTTGCAATTTGTACAGAGGTTTCTATCGCCTGAGACACATAGTTCAGAAAATGGCTTTTCCGCAGGACCCTTCCTTACCATCTTCCTTGCCTTGAGGTGGATAACCTTAGTCAACTTAGAGCACAGCCAGGGACAAAGAGTCTGAGGCCTGGAGGGAATGGAAGACACACAGAAGGAATGGCAGGAGTTGGCCAAGTATACACCATCAGCACCCAAGGGAACATGTGTGGGAGGGGTCCAGTGGACTGGAGATGTATACAGTGTTTTTCAAAGTGTGGTTGGCAACCCATAGCATTCAAATCACCTCCAAACTTGTTAGAAATGCACATAATTTGGCCCACCCTAGACCTATAGTATTAGTAACTCTGGGGGTGGCATCCACCCCTCTAGGGGCTTCTGATGCCTGCAACAATTTGAGAACCACTTCTCTTCTGAGCCACTTCATTTCTTTTTATGCCCGCTATGCCTTGTTCCAGCCACTGCTTATGGCCATCTGCTCTGCATGGGCTCTAACAGATTTCCTACAGATGCAACCAGACTGTTCCTTGCCTCCTGCTGTGTCCTGCACACCAGGCCTCCTGTCCTAGAGCCAAGCTTTGGATTCCCAAGGCACAAAAAGAATATGGGCTCCAGCTCAGTATCCATACATAAGCAATGTATTTTCCCCACGAAATATGGGGAAATCCCACCTTCTCTAAGGACCTGTCTTTGACAAATGGGAGATAGGAACTGGCGAATTTATTCTATTCATTTCGCCTCTTTGGATAGGCTGTCTTGAGGTGCACTTTATATGCTTTCTTTTTTTTTTTTAATAAACAAATAATGTATTATTAGCCCCAGGGGTACAAGTCTGTGAATCGCCAGGTTTACACACTTCATGGCACTCACCATAGCATATACCCTCCCCAATGTCCATAACCCCACCACCTTCTCCCTGCCCTCCTTCCCCCAGCAACCCTCAGTTTGTTTTGTGAGATTAAGATTCTCTTATGGTTTGTCTTCCCCCCGATCCCAACTTGTTTCATTTATTCTTTTCCTACCCTCCAAGCTCCCCACATTGCATCTCCACTTCCTCATATCAGGGAGATCATATGATAATTGTCTTTCTCTGTTTGACTTATTTCACTAAGCATAATACCCTCTAGTTCCATCCACGTCATCGCAAATGGCAAGATTTCATTTCTTTTGATGGCTGCGTAGTATTCCATTGTATATATAGACCACATCTTCTTTATCCCACTTTGTATGGTTTCTTAATGACATCAAGCAATCAGTGGCCATCAACTCAAAAACATGTTCTTGGAGTTTACTTTTCTGCTTTGGCTCACTCTCTTCTCCATCAGCTCTCTCAGGCATTGCATTTCCTAAAACACTAGAAGCGTTTACTTCAGGCTCGAATTTCTGGGGGAACCAGGCTAAAACCAAAGATGCCCAGTACCTGAACTATTGTTCATTGCAACTTCATTTCTGGGACTCCGATGTATACTTTTCATATAGGAGAAATATGCAGAGTTAATGTTGCTATGATAAAATATCGCAGTAGAACTTTTGTAATATTTAACATATTAAATGACGAAGCAAATGCAGATCAGCATGCTAAGATACTGAAGGGAAACATTTAATTTTCTATTTGTTAGACTGTTCTAGGAAATAATCCGATTTTAACACACCATTTTCTTCTTTCGCTCAGCATCATCACAAAACTGGACAGAGTTCTCAGTTCTTCAGTAGAATCCTAAATTTTCATATACCTTTCTGGAATAAAGAGCGTATTCCATCAGCCCTGGATTAACCTTATTTGAAATGACCTGATAGCTAAGCTGTTCTTTTGGATTTCTTGTGTTAGGGGTTATTCACTTTGCCAATCAGGTAATGAAGGAGAGTATACATTGCTATTTTTTCTTGGGACTCAGGGGACCTTAATAGTAATAGAGTTCTAGCATGATGAAATCCTTCCCAAAGGGCAGCACTGCACATACAAAGACATGGTAATAATTTTGGTGATCTACCTGGGGAGATAAATTCTCAGTAATTCCTGTGTTGTCTGAAAAAGTCATGATACTACCTGTTGTACCTAAATCACTGCCAGGGAAATCATCCTGCTGTGGGAAATATATTTCTGAGGTCATTCCATCTTTGTGATTTGGAAGATGGTTTCCAAAAGCCTCAAAAGTGAGATCTCTCCTTAACCTGTTCACCACCATGACTTGCTATTTCCCACTAGGGATCCCTTTCTCCAGCACACCCTTCCACCCCCAACCTGTATTGAGATATAATTGACAAAGATATTGTGTAGAATTAAGGGGTAGAGCATTTGGATTTGATTTGATACACTTAAATATTGCAAAATGATTACCACCATTAGGTTAACTAACACCTCTGTCAGGTCACATAATTGCTATCTATTTTGGGGGTAAGAACATTGAAAAAGTACTCTCTTACCAACTTTCAAGTTTGTAATACAGTATTAGTAACTATCATCACCATGTTGTACATTAGATCCCCAGAACTGACTCATCCTATAGCTTGAAGTTTGTTTGCTTTCCTCAACGCCTTCCCATTTTCTCCACCCTGCAATTTCCGGTAACCACTGTTTTAGGCTCTATTTTGTAAAGTATGGCTTTTTTAGAAGGCACAGATTTTCTCCTTTTTCATTGCTGAGTAATGATCCGTTGTGTATATCGCTTTTTATACATTCATCCGTTGAGAAATGTTTAGGTGGGTTCCATACCTTAGCTATTGTGAATACTGCTGCAATGAACCTAGGAGTACAAATATATTTTGAAGATCCTGTCTTCATTTCCTTTGGATGCATACTTAGAAGTGGGATTGCTGAATCATATGGTAGTTGCCTTTTTAGTTTTTTGAGGGACCTCCACATGGTTTTCTGCAGTGGCTGCATCAATTTACATTTCTACCAATAGGGCACAAGGATAGGGACCCTTTCCTTCACCCTAAGACTTGATGTCCAGGAGGCCAGTATTAAAAAATTTATTATACTTGGGGAGGATGGGATAACTCTTATTACTATATTGTGAACGTGCTTATGAATTAATAGATACCAATTCTTCAGATGATAGGTGGGGTTAGGCAAATCTGGAAGGAGAGGGAAGAAAACAAGTCTTTAAGTGACTTCTTTGTAGATGCAAAAAGCATTTGAGGGAAGAAAGATAATTTTCTGTTTCTTCCATTGAAACCACCCCAAAATAATTCAGTTCCATGCCTACTCTAAGCACTCTATAGCTAGCCAGCTGTGGTGTATTTGGGACATGTTTTAACTTTTTTTTTCTTGCATTCTCAGACTGTTTCATATCCCAGCATTATGGTCTCAACCTAAACCTGTCTACTTTCTGTATTTCCTCCTAATGATTTTTTTAAAGATTGTATTTATTTTTTATTTGACAGACAGAGATCACAAGTAGGTAGAGAGACAGGCTCTGGGGGGGAGTAGGCTCCCCACTGAGCAGAGAGCCAGATGTGGGCTTGATCTCAGGACACTGGGACCATGACCTGAGCTGAAGGCAGAGGCTTTAACACACTGAGCCACCCAGGCGCCCCTCCATAGGTCACTTTTTTTTTTTTATTTTTTATAAACATATATTTTTATCCCCAGGGGTACAGGTCTGTGAATCGCCAGGTTTACACACTTCACAGCACTCATCATAGCACATACCCTCCCCAATGTCCATAATCCCACCCCCCCAACCCCCCTCCCCCCATCAACCCTCAGTTTGTTTTGTGAGATTAAGAGTCACTTATGGTTTGTCTCCCTCCCAATCCCATCTTGGTTCATTTACTCTTCTCCTACCCTCTTAACCCCCCCATGTTGCATCTCCTCTCCCTCATATCAGGGAGATCATATGATAGTTGTCTTTCTCCGATTGACTTATTTCGCTAAGCATGATACCCTCTAGTTCCATCCACGTCGTCGCAAATGGCAAGATTTCATTTCTTTTGATGGCTGCATAGTATTCCATTGTGTATATATACCACTTCTTCTTTTTCCATTCGTCTGTTGATGGACATCTAGGATCTTTCCATAGTTTGGCTATTGTAGATATTGCTGCTATAAACATTCGGGTGCACGTGCCCCTTCGGATCACTACGTTTGTATCTTTAGGGTAAATACCCAGCAGTGCAATTGCTGGGTCATAGGGTAGTTCTATTTTCAACATTTTGAGGAACCTCCATGCTGTTTTCCAGAGTGGTTGCACCAGCTTGCATTCCCACCAACAGTGTAGGAGGGTTCCCCTTTCTCCGCATCCTCGCCAGCATCTGTCATTTCCTGAGTTGTTAATTTTAGCCATTCTGACTGGTGTGAGGGGGTATCTCATTGTGGTTTTGATCTGTATTTCCCTGATGCCGAGTGATGTGGAGCACTTTTTCATGTGTCTGTTGGCCATCTGGATGTCTTCTTTGCAGAAATGTCTGTTCATGTCCTCTGCCCATTTCTTGATTGGATTATTTGTTCTTTGGGTGTTGAGTTTGCTAAGTTCTTTATAGATTTTGGACACTAGCCCTTTATCCGATATGTCATTTGCAAATATCTTCTCCCATTCTGTCAGTTGTCTTTTGGTTTTGTTAACTGTTTCCTTTGCTGTGCAAAAGCTTTTGATCTTGATGAAATCCCAATAGTTCATTTTTGCCCTTGCTTCCCTTGCCTTTGGCGATGTTCCTAGGAAGATGTTGCTGCGGCTGAGGTCGAAGAGGTTGCTGCCTGTGTTCTCCTCAAGGATTTTGATGGATTCCTTTCTCACATTGAGATCCTTCATCCATTTTGAGTCTATTTTCGTGTGTGGTGGAAGGAAATGATCCAATTTCATTTTTCTGCATGTGGCTGTCCAATTTTCCCAACACCATTTGTTGAAGAGGCTGTCTTTTTTCCATTGGATATTCTTTCCTGCTTTGTCGAAGATTAGTTGACCATAGAGTTGAGGGTCTATTTCTGGGCTCTCTATTCTGTTCCATTGATCTATGTGTCTGTTTTTGTGCCAGTACCATGCTGTCTTGATGATGACAGCTTTGTAATAGAGCTTGAAGTCCGGAATTGTGATGCCACTGACTTTGGCTTTCTTTTTCAATATTGCTTTGGCTATTCGAGGTCTTTTCTGGTTCCATATAAATTTTAGGATTATTTGTTCCATTTCTTTGAAAAAAATGGATGGTACTTTGATAGGAATTGCATTAAATGTGTAGATTGCTTTAGGTAGCATAGACATTTTCACCATATTTATTCTTCCAATCCAGGAGCATGGAACATTTTTCCATTTCTTTGTGTCTTCCTCAATTTCTTTCATGAGTACTTTATAGTTTTCTGTGTATAGATTCTTAGTCTCTTTGGTTAGATTTATTCCTAGGTATCTTATAGTTTTGGGTGCAATTGTAAATGGGATGGACTCCTTAATTTCTCTTTCTTCTGTCTTGTTGTTGGTGTAGAGAAATGCAACTGATTTCTGTGCATTGATTTTATATCCTGACACTTTACTGAATTCCTGTACAAGTTCTAGCAGTTTTGGAGTGGAGTCTTTTGGGTTTTCCACATATAGTATCATATCATCTGCAAAGAGTGATAGTTTGACTTCTTCTTTGCCGATTTGGATGCCTTTAATTTCCTTTTGTTGTCTGATTGCTGAGGCTAGGACTTCTAGTACTATGTTGAATAGCAGTGGTGATAACGGACATCCCTGCCGTGTTCCTGACCTTAGCGGAAAAGCTTTCAGTTTTTCTCCATTGAGAATGATATTTGCGGTGGGTTTTTCATAGATGGCTTTGATAATATTGAGGTATGTGCCCTCTATCCCTACACTTTGAAGAGTTTTGATCAGGAAGGGATGCTGTACTTTGTCAAATGCTTTTTCAGCATCTATGGAGAGTATCATATGGTTCTTGTTCTTTCTTTTATTAATGTGTTGTATCACATTGATTGCTTTGCAGATGTTGAACCAACCTTGCAGCCCTGGAATAAATCCCACTTGGTCGTGGTAAATAATCCTTTTAATGTGCTGTTGAATCCTATGGCTAGTATTTTGGCGAGAATTTTTGCATCTGTGTTCATCAAGGATATTGGTCTGTAGTTCTCTTTTTTGATGGGATCCTTGTCTGGTTTTGGGATCAAGGTGATGCTGGCCTCATAAAATGAGTTTGGAAGTTTTCCTTCCATTTCTATTTTTTGGAACAGTTTCAGGAGAATAGGAATTAGTTCTTCTTTAAATGTTTGGTAGAATTCCCCCGGGAAGCCGTCTGGCCCTGGGCTTTTGTTTGTTTGGAGATTTTTGATGAGTGTTTCAATCTCCTTACTGGTTATGGGTCTGTTCAGGCTTTCTCTTTCTTCCTGGTTCAGTTGTGGTAGTTTATATGTCTCTAGGAATGCATCCATTTCTTCCAGATTGTCAAATTTGTTGGCGTAGAGTTGCTCATAGTATGTTCTTATAATTGTCTGTATTTCTTTGGTGTTCGTTGTGATCTCTCCTCTTTCATTCATGATTTTATTTATTTGGGTCCTTTCTCTTTTCTTTTTGATAAGTCTGGCCAGGGGTTTATCGATCTTATTAATTCTTTCAAAGAACCAGCTCCTCGTTTCATTGATTTGTTCTATTGTTTTTTTGGTTTCTATTTCATTGATTTCTGCTCTGATCTTTATGATTTCTCTTCTCCTGCTGGGTTTAGGGTTTCTTTCTTGTTCTTTCTCCAGCTTCTTTAGGTGTAGGGTTAGGTTGTGTACCTGAGACCTTTCTTGTTTCTTGAGAAAGGCTTGTACCGCTATATATTTTCCTCTCAGGACTGCCTTTGTTGTGTCCCACAGATTTTGAACCGTTGTGTTTTCATTATCATTTGTTTCCATGAATTTTTTCAACTCTTCTTTAATTTCCTGGTTGACCCATTCATTCTTTAGAAGGATGCTGTTTAGTCTCCATGTATTTGAGTTCTTTCCAAATTTCCTCTTGTGATTGAGTTCTAGCTTCAGAGCATTGTGGTCTGAAAATATGCAGGGAATGATTCCAATCTTTTGATAACGGTTGAGACCTGATTTAGGACCGAGAATATGATCTATTCTGGAGAATGTTCCATGTGCAAGAGAAGAATGTGTATTCTGTTGCTTTGGGATGAAATGTTCTGAATATATCTGTGATGTCCATCTGGTCCAGTGTGTCATTTAAGGCCTTGATTTCCTTGTTGATCTTTTGCTTGGATGATCTGTCCATTTCAGTGAGGGGAGTGTTAAAGTCCCCTACGATTATTGTATTATTGTCGATGTGTTTCTTTGATTTTGTTATTAATTGGTTTATATACTTGGCTGCTCCCACGTTAGGTGCATAGATATTTTAAATTGTTAGATCTTCTTGTTGGACAGTTCCTTTGAGTATGATATAGTGTCCTTCCTCATCTCTTATTATAGTCTTTGGCTTAAAATCTAATTGATCTGATATAAGGATTGCCACTCCTGCTTTCTTCTGATGTCCATTAGCATGGTAAATTCTTTTCCACCCCCTCACTTTAAATCTGGAGGTGTCTTCAGGTTTAAGATGAGTTTCTTGTAGGCAACATATAGATGGGTTTTGTTTTTTTATCCATTCTGATACCCTGTGTCTTTTGATTGGGGCATTTAGCCCATTAACATTCAGGGTAAGTATTGAGAGATATGAATTTAGTGCCATTGTATTGCCTGTAAGGTGACTGTTATTGTATATTGTCTCTGTTTCTTTCTGATCTTCTACTTTTAGGGTCTCTCTTTGCTTAGAGGACCCCTTGCAATATTTCCTGTAGAGCTGGTTTGGTATTTGCAAATTCTTTCAGTTTTTGTTTGTCCTGGAAGCTTTTAATCTCTCCTTCTATTTTCAATGATAGACTAGCTGGATATAGTATTCCTGGCTGCATGTTTTTCTCGTTTAGTACTCTGAATATATCATGCCAGCTCTTTCTGGCCTGCCAGGTCTCTGTGGATAAGTCTGCTGCCAATCTAATATTTTTACCATTGTATGTTACAGACTTCTTTTCCCGGGCTGCTTTCAGGATCTTCTCTTTGTCACTAAGACTTGTAAATTT